>NW_028318931.1:0-300000 GCF_062004578.1 Staurois parvus
CTTTGCTAAAAAAAAATCCCAATACATGTAAATTAATTGGTTTACGTGAAAGTTATAGCGTCTACAAATAGCGGTATATAGACTGGGATTTTTATTTACTTATTTATTTTTACTAGTAATGATCAGTGACTTATAGCGGGACTGCGGCGGACATTCTGACACTGGGGGAGGGGGGGACTGACTTGGTGTCACTGACATCCCCAGTGACACCAATAGAGTGATCAGTGCTAATAAAAAGCGTAGACACTGTACTAATGGCATTGGGCAGGAAGGGGTTAACATCTGGGGCGATCAAAGGGTTAACTGTGCGCTGTGTGTGATTTCCTAGAAAGACATGCTGCTGTGCAGAGAGATACAAAGCAGCATGTCTTTACTGACTGGGGAGAGACCTGTGTTGTTTACATACAGACCTCTCTTCTGTCGGCTCCGCCAATGATCACGGAGTCCTGGCCGAATATTGGTGTCCGGGACCCGGTGATTAACATGGAGCGCGGGTAGGGAGCTTGTCAGCGCCCCCTTTGGCGGAAATGCAAATCATACATGATTTTGTGCATCCCTGTCGCTCTGATGCAGTAATTCTGCTATAGGGCGATCAGGAAGCGGTTCAAACTACCTGCAAAGCTGCACATCTGTAGAATGTAAGAACCTGCTGCAGCAGAATTGATGTTTTTTTGTTTTGTTTTTTCTAAATGACATAAAGATAAAAAAACAAACAAACACATGGTATCCCCCACAATCCTTACCAGACCCTTAGGGGTTTATTTACTAAAGCTGGAGAGTGCAAAATCAGACTCACTTCTGCATAGAAACCAATCAGCTTCCAGGTTTCATTGCCAAAGCTTCATTGAACAAGCTGAGGTTAGAAGCTGATTGGTTTCTATGCAGAAGGGAGTCTGATTTTGGACTCTCCAGCTTTAGTAAATAAACCCCTTAAGGTCTGGTAGGAAAGTTAGGAGGTACCCCACAGTAGGAAATTAAAAAGAGAGCACGAGGGGTTCCCCTTAAAAGCCATACTAGGCCCTTTTAGGCCTGGTAGGACTTTTAAGGGGAACCACACCCCCAATAAATTTGGGGTAAAAAAGCGTCGGCTTACCAGGCAACATGTTTACTTTTGCCCTTTTTTTTACCTTCATGCAAAGGTGGAGACCAGATACAGTGAACGCAGGGACCGGGGAGAGCGAATATAGTGAATGCGGGGTCCGGGGAGACCGGATATAGTGAATGCGGGGTCCGGGGAGAGCGGATATACTGAATGCGGGGTCCGGGGAGAGCGGATATACTGAATGCGGGGTCCGGGGAGAGCGGATATACTGAATGCGGGGTCCGGGGAGAGGCGGATATACTGAATGCGGGGTCCGGGGAGAGCGGATATAGTGAATGCGGGGTCCGGGGAGACCGGATATACTGAATGCGGGGTCCGGGGAGAGCGGATATACTGAATGCGGGGTCCGGGGAGAGCGGATATAGTGAATGCGGGGTCCTGGAGAGCGAAATTAGTGAGTGCGGGTCCGGGGAGAGCGAATATAGTGAATGCCGGGTCCGGGGAGAGCGGATATAGTGAATGCGGGGTCCAGGGAGAGCGGATATAGTGAATGCAGGGTCCAGGGAGAGCGGATATAGTGGAATGCGGGGTCCGGGGAGACCGGATATAGTGAATGCGGGGTCCGGGGAGAGCGGATATACTGAATGCGGGTCCGGGGAGACCGGATATACTGAATGCAGGGTCCGGGGAGAGCGGGTATAGTGAATGCAGGGTCCGGGGAGAGCGGGTATAGTGAATGCAGGGTCCGGGGAGAGCGGGTATAGTGAATGCGTGGTCAGAGGAGAGCGGAAATAGTGAATGCGGGGTCCGGGGAGAGCGGATATAGTGAATGTGGGTCTGGGGAGAGTGGATATAGTGAATGCAGGGTCCGGGGAGAGCGGGTATAGTGAATGCAGGGTCCGGGGAGAGCGGGTATAGTGAATGCAGGGTCCGGGGAGAGCGGGTATAGTGAATGCGTGGTCAGAGGAGAGCGGAAATAGTGCAGGGTCTGGGGATAGTGGATATAGATGAATGCAGGGTCCGGGGAGAGCGGGTATAGTGAATGCAGGGTCCGGGGAGAGCGGGTATAGTGAATGCGTGGTCAGAGGAGAGCGGAAATAGTGCAGGGTCTGGGGAGAGCGGATATAGTGAATGCAGGGTCCGTGGAGAGCGGGTATAGTGAATGCAGGGTCCGGGGAGAGCGGGTATAGTGATGCGTGGTCAGAGGGGAGCGGAAATAGTGCAGGGTCTGGGGAGATATGACCATTGTAATTGCAGACAATAGCGTGCAACTTGCCATGCGATTTGCAAGTCGTATGGCATGCAAATCGCATGCCAAGTCGCACCAGTGTGACCGGGGACTAAAAGTCAATTCACTAAAAAAGTAAATGAATACATTCATAAGTAGTGGTCTAGCTTTGCCTTATGTATGGAATGTAGTCAATTACTATAACTCAAACAAAAAACAAACATGCGGTCCTCCCAATCCTTACTGGGCCTTTCAGATCTGGAATGGATTTTGGAGGGACCTCACGCCAAAAATAAAAAAATAATGTTGTGAGGTCCCACAAAGTCAATACCAGACCCTTACCTGAGTATGCAGACCCCCCCCCCCCTAGCAAAGCGCCTTGTCCCTATGTTTATGAGGACAAGGGCCTCTCCCCCACAACTTCAGCCTGGTGACTGTGGGGGTGTGATGTATCAGAATCTGTGGCCCCAAGATCCCGACCCCCTACCCTTATGTGAATGAGTAGGGGAACATAGTACCCCTACTCATTCACACAAAAAAAAGACAAGTCTGTTATTAAGAAAATAGAAAAGTCCCTCAATGCATGTAGTGATCACCTCCGAAAGGGCCTGCTGAATGGTCCGAAGGTTCTTTCCCAAAGATACTCGCAGCCAGGAGCGCAGTCTTAGTCACTCCTTCCAATATCAGCCAGACATGTCTGGCCGATCTCTCCAGGCCAGATCCCCAAGAAGAAATCCCTCGATTAGTTGCAGCAAGGTTCAGCAGAACAGGCTCCCCAGCTGGGTCCTCAATGAGCAAATAAAGAAGCACAGCGGGGCAGCAGCCCTTCAGCCTTGGATCTGTTCCAAGCTTCAGCCTTATTGATGCACTCCCCATCCACCTACTGGGCACAGCCCCCTCCCCAGGGATTGGCTTGGATCACAATCAAAATTCGGGCTGCCTACTTGACTCTCCCAGCTCAGTACATTCCAGAACTCTCCACAAAGTATGGAGGAAATATCTTTTTCTCAGAATCTATACCAGTGGTTCTCAACCTTTCTAATGCCGCGACCCCTTAATACAGTTCCTCATGTTGTGGTGACCCCCAACCATAAAATTATTTTCGTTGCTACTTCATAACTGTAATTTTGCAGTGGGAGGACTAGCGCCCCATCACTGATGTCAGTGGGATGAATAGCGCCCCATCACTGATGTCAGTGGGAGGAATAGTGCCCCATCACTGATGTCAGTGGGATGAATAGTGTCCCATCGTTGGTATCAGTGGGAGGAATAGTGTCCCATCATTGGTGTCAGTGGGAGGAATAGTGCCCCATCATTGGTGTCAGTGGGAGGAATAGTGCCCCATCATTGGTGTCAGTGGGAGGAATAGTGCTCCATCATTGGTGTCAGTGGGAGGAATAGTGCCCCATCATTGGTGTCAGTGGGAGGAATAGTGCCCAATCATTGGCGTCAGTGGGAGGAATAGTGCCCAATCATTGGCGTCAGTGGGAGGAATAGTGCCCCATCATTGGTGTCAGTGGGAGGAATAGTGTCCCATCATTGGTGTCAGTGGGAGGAATAGTGCCCCATCATTAGTATCAGTGGGAGGAATAGTGCCCCATCATTGGTGTCAGTGGGAGGAATAGTGCCCCATCATTGGTATGAGTGGGAGGAATAGTGCCCCATCATTGGTATGAGTGGGAGGAATAGTGCCCCATCATTGGTATGAGTGGGAGGAATAGTGCCCCATCATTGGTGTCAGTGGGAGGAATAGTGCCCCATCATTGGTGTCAGTGGGAGGAATAGTGCCCCATCATTGGTGTCAGTGGGAGGAATAGTGCCCCATCCTTGGTGTCAGTGGGGGGAGGAATAGTGCCCCATCGTTGGTGTCAGTGAGGGGAGGAATACTGTCTCATCGTTGGTGTCAGTGGGGGGAGGAATAGTGCCCCATCGTTGGTGTCAGTGAGGGGAGGAATAGTGCCCCATCGTTGGTGTCAGTGAGGGGAGGAATAGTGCCCCATCGTTGGTGTCAGTGGGGGGAGGAATAGTGCCCCATCGTTGGTATTAGTGACACAAATGATGGGGCACTATCCCTTCCACTGACACCAATGATACTTACCTTGCTGACTCCTGCTCCTGCCTGGGCTCGCTCTCTCCCTCTCCCATCTACATCCTGCATACCTGGCTGCAGCAGCAAAATTTGCACTTACCTGTCAGCTGTCTTCCTTCTCTGGCCGCTCTCCTCTTCACTCGTTCCTGCAGCTCCCTCGATCTTCTTCGATCTCCGCTCGCTGCCGCTCGGCTCCTCCTCTCCAAGCTCCACCTTCTCGCCGGTGATTGGCCGCCTGTGTGCCTCTCCTGAGCTACAGTTCCGGTGGCCAATCAGCGGCGAGGAGGCGGTGACAGGGGCAGCATATCATCCCGCCCACACATCGCCGGAGACAGCAGCGGTGTCTCGGTTCCTAAGACCATCGGAAATATGTGTTTTCCGATGGTCTTAGGCGACCCCTGGGAAATGGTCGTTCGACCCCCAGGTTGAGAACCGCTGATCTATACCAACAGTGAGTCTCAACTACGATACTACAGTGTCAAGCTCCTATTGGCTTGGAATTCAAGCTACAATTGACGCCCCCCATAAGTTGTCTGACAAGGCCATGTCAATTTGACATAAAAACATCCACGTAGGTCATTACCGTGATTTATGCAGTTTTCCGTTGGCCCAGTTGTGTCCACTTTTAGGCAAAGCACTCTCTTAATCACTGGCACTTTATAAGCTGATCGCCGAACACTGACTAACTATAAGGCCATGCACTGGGCCTCTGGGTATTCCCAGCAAGGAATGCACATGGGCCCTATCTTCCAACAGGGTCAGATGCTTTTATACCGAGCATCAAAAATGTTTTTTTTTTTTTCTTCTTTTGTGTACCTGCAGTGCATCCAGAAAGTATTCCCAGCACTTCACTTTCACCACATTTTATGTTACAGCCTTATTCCAAAATTGATTAAATTCATTTTTTTTCCTCAACATTCTACAAACAATACCCCATAATGACAACGTGAAAGGTTCTTTTTGAAATCTTTGCAATTTATTAAAAATAAAAAATGAAAAAAAAAAAACATGTATATACGTATTCCCAGCCTTTGCTCAATACTTTGTTGAAGCCCCTTTAGCACCAATTCCAGCCTCGAGTCGTTCTGAGTATGATGCTACAAGCTTGGCACACCTATTTTTGGGCAATTTCTCCCATTCTTCTTTGCAGGACCTCTCAAGCTCCATCAGGTTGGATGGGGAGTGTTGGTGCACAGCCATTTTCAGATCTCTCCAGAGATGTTCAATCGGGTTCAAGTCTGGGCTCTGGCTGGGCCACTCCAGGACATTCACAGTGTTGGCCCGTAGCCACTCCTTTGTTATGTGGGCTGTGTGCTTAGGGTCGTTGTCCTGTTGAAAGATAAACCGTCGCTCCAGTCTAAGGTCCAGAGCGCTCTGGAACAGGTTTTCATCAAGGATGTCTCTGTACAATGCTGCATTTATCTTTCCTTTGATCCTGACTAGTCTCCCAGTTCCTGCAGCTGAAAAACATCCCCACAGCATGATGCTGCCACCACCATGCTTCACTGTAGGGATGGTATTGGCCAGGTGGTGAGCAGTGCCTGGTTTCCTCCGAACATGACGCTTGGCATTCAGGCCAAAGAGTTCAATCTTTGTTTCATCAAACCAGACAGTTTTGTTCCTCATGGTCTGAGAGTCCCTCAGGTGCCTTTTGGCAAACTCCAGGGGGCTGCCATTTGCCTTTTACTGAGGAGTGGCTTCCATCTGGCCACTCTACCATACAGGCCTGATTGGTGGAGTGCTGCAGAGATGGTTGTTCTACTGGAAGGTTCTTCTCTCTCCACAGAGAAATGCTGGAGCTCTTTCAGAGTGACCATCGGGCGCTTGGTTACCTCCCTGGCTAAGGCCCTTCTCCTTCGATCGCTCATTTCGGCTGGGCGGGCGGCCCGCTCTTGGAAGATTCCTGGTGGTTCCAAACTTCTTCCATTTACGGATGGTGGAGGCCACTGTGCTCATCGGGACCTTCAATGCTGCAGAAACTTTTCTGTACCCCAGATCTGTGCCTTGATACAATCCTGTCTCGGATGTCTACGGACAATTCCTTGGACTTCATGGCTTGGTTTGTGCTCTGACACGCACTGTTACCTGTGGGACCTTCTATAGACATGTTTTTGCCTTTCCTAATCATGTCCAATCAACTGAATGTCCCACAGGTGGACTCCAATCCACTGAATGTCCCCACAGGTGGACTCCAATCCACTGAATGTCCCACAGGTGGACTCCAATCCACTGAATGTCCCCACAGGTGGACTCCAATCCACTGAATGTCCCACAGGTGGACTCCAATCCACTGAATGTCCCACAGGTGGACTCCAATCCACTGAATGTCCCACAGGTGGACTCCAATCCACTGAATGTCCCCACAGGTGGACTCCAATCCACTGAATGTCCCCACAGGTGGACTCCAATCCACTGAATGTCCCCACAGGTGGACTCCAATCCACTGAATGTCCCACAGGTGGACTCCAATCCACTGAATGTCCCACAGGTGGACTCCAGTCAAGTTGTGGAAACATTTCAAGGATGATCAGTGGGAACAGGATGCACCAGAGCTCAATTTTGAGTGTCATGTCAAAGGCTGGGAATACTTATGTACATGTGTAGTTTTTTTATTTTTTTTATTTTTAATAAATTGCAAAGATTTCAAAACGAACTTCTTTTATGTTGTCATTATGGGGTATTCTTTGTAGAATGTTGAGGATGAATTTAATCCATTTTGGAATAAGTCTGTAACATAACAAAATGTAGCAAAAGTTACACGCTGTGAATACTTTCTGTATGCACTGGATAGTTACTCTGAACAGTATGGCTAATTGTCAAGTTACTTTGTCCTGGATTAACAGGAATGTGAGTAGTAGGGTTAAGTGACTGGCTGTATTAACCACTTGCCGCTCAGCCACCGCATATAAACGGGGCAGGGTGGCGCTCGTAGGCAAAAGCACGCTTTAAACCGGCTGCCTTCAAAACAGGTAGAGGGCACGCGCCCGCCCGCCCTACCTGTCCCGCGGGTGTCAGCAGCGGGTCTCCGCCGCAGGGTCACGGCCGGTTTTTACCGGCCGTTTTCCCGCGGTGATCACTGACACAGAGCAGGGCTGCATTGTTTACACACAGCTCTGCTCTGTGACAGTTTGCCGACAAGCTGCAGAGGGAGAGAAGAGTTTCTCCCCCTGGATCAGCTCCCCCCTCCCTCCCCCCCCATCGAGTACACACCCCGCCCCCTAGTAAAACACTCCCCTTACACAGCAAATTCTAAAAATGTTAACCCCTTCCTCCCCAGTGACATTAGTACAGTTTCAGTGTTTTTTTTTCACTGATCACTGTATTGGTGTCACTGGGGATGTCAGTGACCCCAAGTCAGTCCCCCCCCCCGTGTCAAAATGTCCGCCGCAGTCCCGCCATAAGTTGCTGGTCACCGCCGTATGTCGCTGGTCGCTGCCATATGTCGCTGATTGGCGCCATTATTAGTATAAATAAAAATTTAAAATCCCAGTATCTTTCCCGCCATTTGTAAACGCTATAACTTTCACGTAAACCAATTAATTTACACGTATTGGGTTTTTTTTAGCAAAGACATGTCGCAGAATGCATTTTGGCAGAAATTTATGACTAAATTTGCTTTTTGCTTTTTTTTTTTTACTGGACATGTTTTATAGCAAAAGGTCCAAAATATTGTTTTTTTTTTCCTCAAAATTGTCAGCCTTTTTTTATAGCGCAAAAAATAAAAACCGCACAGGCGATCAAATACCACCGAAAGAAAGCTCAATTTGTGGGGAAAAAGGATGTAAATTTCATTTATGTACCGTATTGCATGACCGCGCAATTGTCCGTTAAACTAGCGCAGCGCTGTATAGCAGAAAAATGCCGTAAATTGCAGTATCTATACCATAGTTTGTAGACGCTATAACTTCACACAAAGCAATCAATATACACTTATTGGGATTTTTTTTACCAAAAACATGGAGCAGAATACATTTTGGCCTAAATTTATAACCAACTTTGAGTTTACTATATATTTATTATAGCTGAAAGTAAAAAATATTGTTTTTCTTCAAAATTTTTGGCCTTTTTTTGTTTATAGCGTGAAAAATAAAAAGCGCACAGGTGATCAAATTACACCGAAAGAAAGCTCTATTTGTGTGAAAAAAAAGGACGTAAATTTCGTTTGGGTGCAACATTGCATGACCGCGCAATTATCAGTTGAATTAGTGCAGCGCCGAGTAGCAAAAAGAGGCGTGGCCATTAAGGGGGGTAAATCCTCTGGAGGGCAAGTGGTTAAACACACTGAAAAGATTTGGGCCCTCGTGGCCTGTCTTCAGGAAACGCATGTAAAACCGGACTCTCTGTCCTTCCTCTCTACCCAACAATATAGCTATCAGTGTCATGCTACATACTCATCCTTCTCCCGGGGTGTTAGTATCCTAATTTCCCAAAAAGTATAATTTAGTTGTATAAAATCTGTGATTGACCCAAATGGCAGGTATATTTTTTTCTCCTAATGTAAATAAGGTGGTCTTACTTGTATCCTGGCTAATCTTTATGTCCCTCCATCCTTCTCTGCAGAAGTTCTACAACATGCTTTATGGTCATCTACCCCCATCTTGGTGGTGGGGGATTTCGACAATATTCTGGATCTTCTCCTTGATAACTTTTTACATTTCCAAGCCTTCTTTTTCACTTACCCTTGGCCAAACACCATCTGCATGGCTTCTGATGGAGATGAGATTGAGGGACATTTAGAGGGAGTCAAAGCCACATGTCAAAGTATATTTCTGTTATTCTGCCACACACAGGGGTCCATCTAGAATAGATCTACAGTTGCAAGAAAAAGTATGTAAACCCCTTGGGATTACGTGGAGTTTTGCATGAATTGGGCATAAAATGTGCTCTGAATGTCATCTAAGTCACAACAATAGAAGAACACAGTCTGCTGAACATAATACTACACAAACATTAGATGTTGCCATGGTTTCATTGCACATAACATGTAAACATTAACAGTGCAGGGAGGAAAAAGTAGGTGAACCTTTGGACTTAATAACTGGTTGACCCTCCTTTGGCAGCAATAACCTCAACCAAACGTTTTCTGTAGTTGCAGATCAGACCTGCACAACGATCTGGAGTCATTTTGGACCACTCCTCTTCACAAAACTGTTTCAGTGTAGCAATATTCTTGGGATGTCTGGTGTGAATCGCTCCCTTAAGGTCATGCCACAGAATTTCAATCGGGTTGAGGTCAGGACTCTGACTGGGCCACTCCAGAAGGCGTATTCTGTGCTGTTGCAGCCATTGTTTTGTTGAATTACTTGTATGCTTTGGGTCATTGTCCTGTTGCATCACCCATCCTCTGCGGAGCTTCAGTTGGCGGACAGATGGTTGTACGTTTTCTTGCAAAATGTCTTGAAAAACTCTGGAATTCATTTTCCCATCAATGACAACAATCCGTCCAGGCCCTGAGGCAGCAAAGCAGCCCCAAACCATGATGCTCCCTCTGCCATGTCTTACAGTGGGGATGAGGTTTTGATGTTGGTGTGCTGTGCCTTTTTTTCTCCACACATAGTGTTGTGTGTTCTTCCCAAACAACTCAATCTTGGTGTCATCTGTCCACAGTATATTTTGCCAGTAGTGCTGTGGAACATCCAGGTGCTCTTTTGCAAACTTCAAACGTGCTGCAATATTCTTTTTGGACAGCAATGGCTTCCTCCGTGGTGTCCTCCCATGTACTCCATTCTTGTTTAATGTTTTCCTTATTGTAGATGTGTCAACAAAAATGTTAGCATGTGCCAGAGATTTCTGTAGGTCTTGAGCTGACACTCTGGGATTCTTCTTTACCTCATGCAGCATTCTGCGCTGTGCTCTTGCAGTCATTTTTACAGGATGACCACGCCTAGGGAGAGTAGCAACAGTGCTAAACTTTCTCCATTTGTAGACAGTCTGTCTTACCGTGGACACATGAACATCAAGGCTTTTGGAGATACTTTTGTAACCCTTTCCAGCTTCATGCAAGTCAACAATTCTTGATCGTAGGTCTTCTGAGAGCTCTTTTCTGCAAGGCATGGTTCACATCAGACAGTGCTTCTTGAAACCAGTAAACCCAAAACAGGTGTGTGTTTTTTAAGGGCAGGACAGCTGTCAGCAACACATCCAATATCATCACACTGATTGGAGTCAAGGTTGGCTCATTCCTGGCTCCAATTAGCTCTGGGAGAAGTCATTAAGCTAGGGCTTCACATACTTTTTCCTCCCTGCACTGTGAATGTTTACATGTTATGTGCAATGAAACCATGGCAACATCTAATGTTTGTGTAGTATTATGTTTAGCAGACTGTGTTCTTCTATTGTTGTGACTTAGATGACGTTCAGAGCACATTTTATGCCCAATTCATGCAAAACTCCACGTAATCCCAAGGGGTTCACATACTTTTTCTTGCAACTGTAGGTTTGGGCAATGATTATCTAGTGCTTGGTGATCTGTTCTCACTAAGAACCTAAAAAATGTCAGGAACCATTCTTTTATTTTTTAGCTGCCTAACGTCAACAGCTTACCAGGTAGGACTTGGTAGACAAGTTAGATCCCATCCATCAGTTGCTACTTCCATTAGATACAGATTTGACGGCACTCTCACACTTGGAAATGGGCTTCCCACATATCTCAACACGTTGTCCTACAATATATCTATGGACGTTCCTCTGGTGATATTTAAAGACTAGTGTACGGCTATATGAAAAGCTCCCCCTTATGGCATAGCCCCGTCTATGTGGAATTAGCTAAATTACAAGAATTTCACTGCTGACAGGCCTTGGGTGTCCACTTTATTGCTTAGCTCTATTCTTCAAATGTGTTAAAATCTTTCACCACTTTACAAACCAAGAGTTTAACATACCAAGGGGTCCATTTTTTTTAGATATCTACAAGTGCGCCATGTGCTTCAACCTCAAGCTTCTCGCTCTACATTATTTCTTAAGGGGGTACGACTGATTCAGGAATTGATGGATGGTACCAGTAGGAAAGGCATGATCTCTGGTGTATACTCCAGTCTTTTGACTTTTACCCAAGACTCGCCCAATTACCTTGTAGAAAGAAATGGGAAATAAACACAGAGGAAATAGGAGGCAAGTGGTGGGAGGTGATTTTGAAGTTTGTAGCGCTCATCTCCCTGTCCTCTTCACAGAAACTCTCATTTGTTTCCTTTTGCATAGAGCTTAAAGGACCGTGACTCAATTGTTCATCTGGGGCAGGAGGGATTCCCCCTTATGCCTTAAATATAGCAGTGATGTAGGCGATCTGACACATACGTTTTTAAAATGTCCCAAATGATTCAGATACTAGAAAGATATTACCAGTATTCTATTGTCGGCATTCAATACTCCTGTTACTCAGGTTCCGGCAGTGTTCCTCTTGGGCTTCGTATATGAGGAATTATTTACACCTCCAAGTCATATAGCAATAGTGAGGCTGCTATCTATTGCCCATAAATTAATAGCCCAATTCTGGTTATCACATCATACTCCCACCAGATGATAGTGGGTTGAGCGGGTGAACTCTACATTAATGTGTGAAAATATTACTTACCAACATCGTAATTCCCCTAGAAAATGTAAGTCTCTCTGGCAGAACTGGCTGGATACTTCAGGTCTTGCTCCCTCCCAGTTAATTCTTCATAGACTTTTACAGGTTTATCTTTTTTTAGTCCCCTAAAATGGGACTGAGCCAATTGTATCCCACTAAATGGTAATTACATTGCGTGGTGTATGATCCTATAAACACAGGCTTATTTGAACCGTGTCCAAGGGTGTATTTACCACAAGGCATTTGCCTAGGGTGGCATCTTTCAGGGGGGTAGCAGCATTTTTCAGAAAGAAGGAAAGGAAGATGGGATACACACAGCACGGGGACCAGGTGGGATCTGAGAAAGGCTGTGGGCTGTTTGATGGTGTATGCATGAGCCCGACTCTTGTTCCCGAGGATGTCTGAAGCTGTGAAGGTGAGTGTCTTATCTCTTAACGGGGTGGGGGCTGCCAGTGTATGGGGGGCGGTGGTAGTGGAAGGCTCTCTCGGGGGAGGGTGGGGGGCGCTGGGGTGTTGTTGGTCGGTGTCAGGCTCTCTTCATGGGGGAAGGGGGGTGTTATTATTATACAGGATTTATATAGCGCCAACAGTTTGCGCAGCGCTTTACAATATAAGGGAGACAATACAATTACAATACATTTCAGTACAGAAGGAATAGGAGGGCCCGGCTCATGGAGCTTACAATCTAAAGGAAGAGGGAGATGATACAAAAGGTGATAGCTGCAGGGGATGATCTGGTGGAGGTGATTCAAGTACAGTTCTTAGGTGGAGGTGGGGTAGGCTTGCCTGAAGAAGTGCGTTTTCAAAGATTGCCTAAAGGCAGACAGGGTGGGGGCTGACCGAACATGCTGTGGTAGGGAGTTCCAGAGGATGGGAGAGGCTCTGGAGAAGTCCTGGAGGTGAGCGTGGGAGGAGGTGATGAGGGAGCTAGAGAGGAAGATATCTTGGGAGGAGCGGAGTGGGCGATTTGGGCGTTATCTGTGGATGAGGTTGGAGATGTACCTAGGGGCAGTGTTGTGGATGACTTTGTAAGCTGTGGTTAATATTTTGAATTTTATATGTTGGGTTATTGGAAGCCAGTGAAGGGATTGGCAGAGAGGGGTGGAGGACACTGAGTGGAGGCCAGTGTAGGGATTGGCAGAGAGGGGTGGAGGACGCTGAGTGGAGGCCAGTGGAGGGATTGGCAGAGAGGGGTGGAGGACACTGAGTGGAAGCCAGTGGAGGGATTGGCAGAGAGGGGTGGAGGACACTGAGTGGAGGCCAGTGTAGGGATTGGCAGAGAGGGGTGAGGACACTGAGTGGAAGCCAGTGGAGGGATTGGCAGAGAGGGGCAGCAGTCGCTGATCGGTTGGTAAGGTGTATGAGTCTATAACAGCATTCATAATAGACTGATGGGGGATAACCTGTGTAACGGTAGACCAGTGAAGAGGGAGTTGCAGTAATCAAGGTGGGATATAACCAAGGCGTGAATAAGTTGTTTTGTGGTGTCATTGGTCAGGAAGGGGCAGATTTTGGAAATGTTCCGGAGGTTGAGGTGGCAGGATTTAGCCAGTGAGTGGATGTGGGGCCAAAGGAGAGGTCAGAGTCTTGGATTACGCCTAGCACCCTGGCATGAGGGGAAGGACCAATGGTTGTGCTGTTGATCTTAATGGTAAAGTCGTGAGTGGGGGATCGGGGGGGGAGGAAATATTACAAGCTCAGTTTTCGAAAGCTTGAGTTTAAGGTAGTGATGTGACATCCATGCTGATATGTCACTTAGTAGATTTGTGATACATGAGGGGGTGCGCTGGGGAGTGGAGACATAGATCTGGGTGTCATCAGCATAGAGGTGATATTGGAAGCCATGGGAGGTTATCAGTTGACCCAGGGAGGAGGTATAGAGAGAGAAAAGGAGGGGCCCAAGAACAGAACCTTGGGGTACCCCAACAGAAATAGTAAGAGGAGCGGAGGAGGAGGAGTTGTATGTGACACTGAAAGTGCACTGAGAAAGGTAAGAGGAGAACCAGGAGAGAGCAGAGTCACGGAGGCCGATGGAGTGGAGTTTACTGAGGACGAGCGGGTGGTGGGCTGTGTCAAAGGCAGCGGAAAGGTCAAGGAGTATGAGTATGGAGTAGTGGCCGTTGATTTTAGCACTTAGTAGGTCATTAGTGAGTTTTAGTAGGGCAGTTTCTGTGGAATGTTGCGGGCGGAAGCCAGACTGTCGAGGATCAAGAAGGTTGTTGTCGGTGAGGTAGCAGTTCATACGGTTGTGAACAAGGCGCTCGAGAAGCTTGGAGGCAAACTGGAGCAGGGAGATGGGTCTTAAGTTATTCAAACATGTGGGGTCCAGCGAGGGTTTTTTGAGAATGGGGGTAACCAGTGCATGTTTGAGTGGGGAGGGAAAGGTGCCCATGGAGAGTGAGGTTGAAGATGTGGGTTAGAGAGTTTAGGATAGAGCAGGAAGGAGGCTGCAACAGTCGCGAGGGGACAGGATCCAGGGGACGGGGTGAAGTGGGCCTTGGAAAGGAGATCGGTAACTTCCTTGGAGGTAACAGGGTTGAAGGAGGAGAGTGTTGAGTTTGGAGTTGGGCCTGGTATGTTGGTTAGAGGAGGAAGCTTGACACTGGAGATCTCATCACGAATTGTGTCAATCTTGTTCTTGAAGTGACTGGCAATCTCCTGTGCAGTAGGTAAGTTGGTGGATGGAGGCAGTGGGGGGTGGAGTAAGGAATTAAGGGTAGAGAAGAGTTGACGAGGATTGGATGAGAGGGTCTTGATGAGAGTGTTTATAGTAGGTTTGCTTAGCAGCGTGGAGGCTGGAGTTCTATTTAAGAAGAGTGGATATGTAGAGGGTTAAGTCTTTCAGGGATTTAGTTTTACACCACGCTCGCTCAAAAGTGCGGCTGCGTCTCTTGAGACTTCTGGTGTCATCTGTTTGCCAGGGTTGTGACAGGCAAGGCCTGGTTCTTCGTGTAGAGAGAGGAGCAAGAGCGTCCAGGGAGGATGATTGATAGTTGTAGGCAGATGAGGCCAGCTCTGGGCAGGACAGTGGTGTTGGTCGGTGTCAGGGTCTCTCCATGGGGGGGAACCAATTTTTGTGTTGCCTAGGGCAGCATGGAACCTAAATACACCACTGACCGTGTCAGCTATCTATGTACTGGAGAGTTACTTGCTGTGTACAGTTGAACTGTTCTCGGTTGTTCCTTTTTTTTTTCTCTTTTCATTTGATTATAAAAGGGAAACGATAGACAAAGCAAGTTGTTATTGTTCTGTATGATCTGTAACGGTGCCACAACTGCTTAGATGTTAGAAAGTAGGACTCCATTGTCTGTGCCGAATGTTGGAAATACCGCGTGCACTTTCTATACTGTATATAAGATATATTTATTCATGTTCAATAAAAATAGGATTGAAGACCACATAGACTGTGCATGGCATGTGCATAAATGCAAAAAAAAAATTACAAAATAAAAAATATAACTCAGCCCCAAAATGGTGAACTATGTGCAAAGTGCTGGTGTTCAACTCCTGATTTCATATCTTGATTGGTAATTCTTTCCAAGAAACACTCCAATGTGCTCAAATCAGTGCCCCATATGGACTGACACTCACCATCATCCAATGACCATCTATCTCAATGACCATCCAATGACCATCTATCTCTATCTATCTCTATGACCATCTATCTCCATCCATCAAAAAAAGTGCTCAAATCAGTGCCCCACATGGACTGACACTCGCCATCATCCAATGACCATCTATCTCTATCTATCTCTATGACCATCTATTTCCATCCATCAAAAAAGTGCTCAAATCAGTGCCCCACATGGACTGACACTCGCCATCATCCAATGACCATCTATCTCTATGACCATCCAATGACCATCTATCTCCATCCATACCATCCATCAAAAAAAGTGCTCAAATCAGTGCCCCACATGAACTGACACTTGCCATCATCCAATGACCATCTATCTCTATGACCATCCAATGACCATCTATCTCTATGACCATCCAATGACCATCTATCTCCATCCATACCATCCATCAAAAAAAGTGCTCAAATCAGTGCCCCACATGGACTGACATTCGCCATCATCCAATGACCATCTATCTCTATGACCATCCAATGACCATCTATCTCTATCTATCTCTATGACCATCTATCTCCATCCATCAAAAAAAGTGCTCAAATCAGTGCCCCACATGGACTGACACTCGCCATCATCCAATGACCATCTATCTCTATGACCATCCAATGACCATCTATCTCCATCCATCAAAAAAAGTGCTCAAATCAGTGCCCCACATGAACTGACACTTGCCATCATCCAATGACCATCTATCTCTATGACCATCCAATGACCATCTATCTCTATGACCATCCAATGACCATCTATCTCCATCCATACCATCCATCAAAAAAAGTGCTCAAATCAGTGCCCCACATGGACTGACACTCGCCATCATCCAATGACCATCTATCTCTATGACCATCCAATGACCATCTATCTATCTCTATGACAATCTATCTCCATCCATCAAAAAAAGTGCTCAAATCAGTGCCCCACATGAACTGACACTCGCCATCATCCAATGACCATCTATCTCTATGACCATCCAATGACCATCTATCTCTAAAATGGTCATTCACGCTTGCAGGACTATCCCAGTAACCTGAGTGTTGCAGCTTGTGACCAGCTATTCTTGGAATGGTCATCCATTTTCGGATACAGACCATTCCAAGAATAGCTGGTTTCAAGCTGCAACACTTGGATTACTGGGATAGTCCCGCACGCGTGTGACCATTCCAGAGATAGATGGTCATTGGATGATGGTGAGTGTCAGTCCATGTGGGGCACTGATTTGAGCACAGCGGAGCTTTTCTTGGAAAGAATTGCCAGTCAAGGTATGAAATTAGGATTTGAACACCAGCACTTTGCACATAGTTCGTTATTTTGGGACTGAGTTATACTTTTTATTATGTAGTCTTTTTTTTTTTTTTTTTTTGCATTTATACAGATGACATGTGCAGTCTATGCGGTTTTCAATTTCATTTGTGTATATAGGTTCACAATATAGGACTGCAGCCACTATTGAAGTTTGTGATATATCGTTTTTTTTTCCATTAAACATAGAATGCAACTTTATGTATCCCTTTAAATAGAATTCTGATATATTTTTTTTTCCGTACAGGAGGATTGATGAACCAAGTTTTCAGTCATGAATACAACTAAGTCACATTGGAAAAAAGAAAATATGGATGTCTTGATTGACTGAAAGTCTTTATTGCAGTTCCCTGTAGGATCCACACAGGACACAAGACTTATCCGTGTTCTAAAAGTCATAAATCTTTTGGATGCCCTTCAACATTGATCCAGCCTCAGAGGACATGAGAAAAGTAATTTCAGTGTTCTGGAAGTGACAACGGCTTTAGAGTCCAACCCATGTATACATAGGAGAAGTCATTTCAAGCTACTTCTTGTATGGAATGTGGAAAAGGTTTTACAATGGAGGCAAAACATATCACACACCAGAAGGTTCACCATGGAAAGCAGTCCTATCGCTGTTCTGAATGTGATAAAGCTTTTACAGTGAAGGGAAAGCTTATCAAACACCAAATGTTTCACACCGGAGAGAAGCCGTATCAGTGTCCCGAATGTGACAAAGTTTTTCTAGCCAAGAAAGGGCTCATCACACACCAAAAGGTTCACACTGGAGAGAAGCCATATCAGTGTTCCGAATGTGATAAAGCTTTTACAACAAAGTCAAATCTTATCGTACACGAGAGGCTTCACACCGGAGAGAAGCCATATCAATGTTCTGAATGTGACAAAGCTTTTACACAGAAGTCGCATCTGATCAATCACCAGATGTTTCACACCGGAGAGAAGCCAAATCAGTGTTCTGAATGTGACAAAGCTTTCAAATGGAAGTCGGAGCTTTTCGCACACCAGAGGATTCACGTTGGAGAGAGGCCATATCCGTGCTCTGAATGTGACAAAGCTTTTACACAGAGGTCACATCTTATCAAACACCAGAGGATTCACGTTGGAGAGAAGCCGTATCAATGTACAGAATGTGGCAAAGATTTTACACATAAGGAAAACTTTATCAGTCACCAGATGATTCACACTGGAGAGAAGCCGCATCAGTGTTCTGAATGTGATAAAGCTTTTATAGCAATGTCAGATCTTCTTAGGCACCAGAGGGTTCACACTGGAGAGAAGCCATATCCTTGTTCTGAATGTGGAAAAGCTTTTGCAGAGAAGGCAAAGCTTATCAGACACCAGGTGGTTCACACCGGAGAGAAGCCGTATCAATGTTCAGAATGCGGCAAATCTTTCACAGTGAAGACAAACCTTATCAGACACCAGAGGGTTCACACCGGAGAGAAACCACATCAGTGTTCTGAATGTGGCAAAGCTTTCACACAGAAGTCAGATCTTGTAGTACACCAGAGGGTCCACACTGGAGAGAAGCCATATCAGTGTTCAGAATGTGGCAAAGCTTTTACACATAAATCAGATCTTGTAGCACACCAGAGGGTCCACACTGGAGAGAAGCCATATCAATGTTCAGATTGTATCAAGGCTTTTACACGGAAGTCACGTCTTATCAGTCACCAGAAGGTTCACACTGGAGAGAAGCTGTATCAGTGATCTGAATGTGGCAAAGCTTTTACAATATGAACTGTTTTCCTTTTGATTCTCATCTTTAATCTTTTTTATGGAGCATTGACTGAACATGTAATTTCCATCATTCACTAACTGAACTGTATTCCCAAGTGTGTTCTTCATTGCCAGAATCTGAGATGACACATGACCAACATTGCCTCAGTACTAGGATGGCATCTTGCCAAGCCTCATTGGGAGAGTCTATTCCAGGCTCTTCTGACTATTGATACATCATCCATCAACCAGGCTTGAGGGCTCCAGGTAAAGTCCACCATCTCCAAACCTCCCATTATATGTTCCACCTCCCCTCCCATGAGCAATGCCTCCTTTCAGTTGGCTACTTGTGTTGCATTTGGTCCTGCTGAACGTTTAAGGGATTCCATCAGGTGAAGAATGAATGATCCTGTTAACCTTTTCCTCTGTTCAGCTATTCCTTATCTCCATAGACTATTCAGTACCAAAGACTAGGATGGCATTTTGCCAAGCCTCATTGGGAGAGTCTACTCCAGGCTCTTCTTACTATTGATACATCAGCCAGGCTTGAGGGCTCCAAGTAAAGCCTACCATCTCCAACCCTCCCATTACATGTTCCACCTCCCTTCCCATGAGAAATGCTTCCTTTCCACATTTCATCTCCTCTCATGGGATACAGCTTTACAGACAGGTCTGTAGCTTGGACACCAGCCAGGGAGAAGTCTTTTATTTGGTGAGAAAGTGAAATCCTAAGCTGACGTAGGCCTTCCAACAGTGAGTTGTTGCTGTTTATGGGATGCATTCAACAGTACACTAAAGTTTAGCTGACTACTTGTGTTGCATTTGGTCCTGCTGAACGTCTAAGGGATTCCATCAGGTGAAGAATGAATGACCCTGTTAACTTTTTCCTCTGTCCAGCTATTCCTCATCTCCATAGACTAATTAGTACCAAAGACTAGGATGGCATCTTGCCAAGCCTCATTGGGAGAGTCTATTCCAGGCTCTTCTGACTATTGATACATCATCCATCAGCCAGGCTTTAGGTAAAGCCCACCATCGCCAAACCTCCCATTACATGTTCCACCTCCCCTCCCATGAGCAATGCCTCCTTTCCACATTTCATCTCCTCTCATGGGTGACAGTTTTACAGATGAGTCTGTAGCTGGGACACCAGCCAGGGAGAAGTCTCAGTTTGGTGAGAAAGCAAAATCCTATGCCTTCCAACAGTGAGTTGCTGCTGTTTATGGGATGCATTCAACAGTACCACTAAAGTTCAGCTGGCTACTTGTGTTGCATTTGGTCCTGATGAACGTCTAAGGGATTCCATCAGGCGAAGAATGAATGATCCTGTTAACCTTTTCCTCTGCCCAGCTATTCCTCATCTCCATAGACTATTCAGTACCAAAGACTAGGATTGCATCTTGCCAAGCCTTACTTGGAGTCTATTCCAGGCTCTTCTGACTATTGATACATCATCCATCAGCCAGGCTTGAAGGCTCCAGGTAAAGCCCACCATCTCCAAACCTCCCATTATATGTTCCACCTCACCTCCCATGAGCAATGCCTCCTTTCAGCTGGCGACTTGTGTTGCATTTGGTCCTGCTGAACGTCTAAGGGATTCCATCAGGTGAAGAATGAATCTGCCTGTTATCTTCTTCCTCTGTCCAGCTACTCCTCATCACAACTGCAAGAGATCATAACTTAGCAAGCGCCAAGTGTGTGGTCATATTCCTACAACTTCTGGTGATTGTTGCAGAGGGAACTCTGTTAATGTTAATGACAGATTGCGTTACACATTAAGTTAGCAAACCTCCTGCTGTTGGTCTTATGTTTGAATTATGTTCTGATATTTACTGTCCTGCTGTAAGTGGTGTAAATGATTACCCAAATGTTTCCTGTAGTAGCAGGGACTACAAACTCCTATTGGGAATATTAGGATGGGTAACTACCCAAGGGATTCACCATCTTGGATCTGGGAGAAACATTCAACATGGTTTCTTAAATTCCATTAATGACACCGACAAGGGCTGTTTCACTTACATCGTTAACAATAGTAGTGCCCTTCAGAGGCTTGGAACATTTCATGGTTCCTCAACATAACTGCAGAATAATAAATCCCCTTTGGTCCAAAGGATTCCTAGTCCTTTCAGATGTTTGCTTCCTTTGCGGAAGGAGCACCCTAAAAAAGCTTCCCTTCAATTTCACCCATAGCTGTACTTTAGGCTATGTTGCCTATCCCATATCTATAGGAGAAAGGCTCAAATTGTCCCAATACTACTCTGGCCTTCCAGGGAGAAGAAATATTTTCTCTAGGGTGGACATACGGTGAACCCTTCATTGATGGGATGGGGAATCTAAGTAATAAAATAAGTAAGAGGAGGAACAAGTGTACTGGAGTCATGGATCAGATAACCAATGACACTATTGATCGCAGAGCTGACAGCAGAAGTGGCTCCATAACCTAAGGTGGTGTCACAGAGCTGCATGGCTGATGTCTGACACCAGTTTGTAGACTCCACCTTGAGCTTCTGAGAGATAGACATCAGCCATGCAGCTCTGTGACACCGCCCTAAGTTATGGAGCCACTTCTGCTGTCAGCTCTGTGATCAATAGTCTCATTGGTTATCTGATCCATGACTCCAGTACACTGGTTCCTCCTCTTACTTATTTTATAACTTAGATTCAATTATCCCATCTATGAAGGGTTCTGAGATCCTCATGATCTGAAATAAATGTACAACACTCTCTGACACCACTTTGTAGACTCCACCTTGAGCTTCTGAGAGAGAGTGTTGTACATTGATTTTAGATCATGAGGATCTCAGAACTCTTCATAGATGGGATAATGGAATCTAAGTAATAAAATAAGTAAGAGGAGGAACCAGTGCACTGGAGTCATGGATCAGATAACCAATGAGAATGTTGATCGCAGAGCTGACAACAGAAGTGGCTCCATAAACTAAGGTGGTGTACCAGAACTGCATGGCTGATGTCTATCTCTCAGAAGCTCAAGGTGGAGTCTACAAACTGGTGTCAGAGAGTGTCGTTCATTTATTTTAGATCATGAGGATCTCAGAAGGGGATATCTACACAAGGAGTTCCAACAGGCACCTGGGTTGAAGGAAGTGGGATACATATTTTTCGATGGGTTTAGTTGGAACTTGGTTGAATAGTATGGTGGGTTTTCTTCATAAGCCATTAGTTGCTACTAACGTTTTCATAGTAATTTTATACGTTGCTACAGCCAGAGTTAATTTTGCATTTTTTAAAATCTTCAAACAGGTCCTCTAACCTTGTAGAAGGCATGGACTTGTTGTGTGAGAATGAGTAAGAGGGTTCCTGGGTTATCTTGTACCCAATGAACTTGGATAAAAGATTATAGTGTCTTCTAGGAATTGACATCAGTTTCTTAGCATAGATCTAAATGGTATAAATACAAGGGGCTTTCAAGTCAAACCGGTACTTTTGAGTTTAGAAAATAACACATTTCAAAGCGTGGACACTGCATTTATTTTTTGACATACTCCCCTGATACATTTATACACTTATCCCAGCGCCTAACCGAAGCCTGGAAAGCTTCGGCATAGAAAGATTTGGCAGATCTGAACCATCCTAGGACAGCCGGCTTCACTCCTCATCATTGAGTTCACCGTACCCACAGAAAGATTAGTCTCTTGTGCAATTTCGCGCCAGGTTATGTGTCGATTATCCGGGATCAGGCATTCCACGCGCTGAATGTTCACGGGAATGACTGCTGTGGGCCAGGGACCACCATAGTTGGGATCATCACTGACCGACATACGGCCATTTTTTAAACATTTACCCCATTCAAATGTCTGAGTGTCTCATCTGTGTTTGAAGTCTTCTGTAGATATCCGTGGGTTTTGCACCTTTGTTCTCAGGAAACATCATCACCCCGCACTGTTCCACACACGCACCAACACTGTTGTCTGCCATCTTGATGAACGGGCTCTGGGCTGGCCCGCGACACGTGCGCCCCCTATCAGTAATAGGGCACACTTGACAGTATTGTGTAGGATCGCCACGCTAGCATCTCTTTTTATACCTGGAAAATGAAAAGTCCAGCTTTGACTTGAACGCCGTATATACTTGAATTGTAAACAATTTCATTTCTTCTGTTGTGTTCCACATATATGTGATTAATAAAGTTGGATGATATTTTCACCGCACAATGCCGTGGTGGTCTTGATTCTTCTACAGCACATCCACCCGAAAATGTAATCCTTCAGTTATAGGGGTCTGGTGGAATGGATCACAAGTTGATGGTATTTCTTAAGTCCCTTGTACATGGGGTGTCCAGTCCTTGGGAGTGCAGTGCTGGAGTTTTAATACACCTGGTAGGCACAGGTCCAAAGTCTACACTACGGCTGGACGGGGCCAAATGCTGCACCACATTTAACTCGTGTTTAGGGCGCTCTGTCTTCAGAGGGGAAATGGTCACCACCCTGATCAGATAAAGAGGGAGCGGATATTTCTGTATTTACGAGAAGGCTAAAAGTTCTTCCAGGAAAATCGTTCACCAAAAAAGTCATCTCTACTGCATCTCTACTACTAACCGTAGCAGATATACTGCTACAAGGCAGCACGGGTGCGCAAAATCACATATACAGTTGTGTTCAAAATAATAGCAGTGTGTTGAAAAAAGTGAATAAAGCTGAAAATCCTTCCAATAGCTTTTATTTCCATCCACACAAATGCATTGGGAACACGACACATTCTATTCCAAATCACAACATGAAGAAAAATACATCAAATTTGTGTTGTTCCTCTAAAAAAAATGGAAGAAAAGTGAATATTAGACGGTTCAAGAAAATCGCCGTGTTTGTATTCTTCTTTACAAACTCAAACATTCACTATATAAACTGAGAAATGTTTGAAGATTTTGCTTTCCTTTGAATGACTTCATGAATATTTGGTTGTAGTCGCACTGTTTCTGAGAACTGCTGTACATCTGTGTTGCATGGAGTCCCCCAACTTCTGGCCCCTGTGATCAGGTATTCCAGCCCAGGATGATTGGACCACATTCCACAGTTCTTCTCTATTTCTTGGTTTTGCCTCAGAAACGGCATTTGTGATGTCACCCCACAAGTTTTCTATTGGATGAAGATCCGGGGATTGGGCTGGCCACTCCATAACGTCCATCTTGTTGGTCTGGAACCAAGATGTTGCCCGTTTACTGGTGTGTTTGGGGTCGTTGTCTTGTTGGAACACCCATTTCAAGGGCATTTCCTCTTCAGCATAAGGCAGCATGACCTCTTCAAGTATTCTGATGTATTCAAACTGATCCATGATCCCTGGTATGTGATAAATAGGCCCAACACCGTAGTATGAGAAACATCCCCATATCATGATGCTTGCACCACCATGCTTCACGGTCTTCACAGTGTACTGTGGCTTGAATTCAGTGTTTGGGGGTCGTCTGACAAACTGTCTCCGGCCACTAGACCCAAAAAGAACAATCTTACTTTCATCAGTCCACAAAATGTTGCGCCATTTCTCTTTAGGCCAGTCAATGTGCTCTTTGGCAGATTGTAACCTCTTCAGCACACATCTTTTTCCCAACAGTGGGACTTTGCGGGGACTTCTTGCAGATAGCTTGGCTTCACATAGGCGTCTTCTAATTGTAACAGTCCTCACAGGGAACGTCACACCTTCTTTCATCTTCCTGGAGCTGATTGTTGGCTGAGTCCGCGCCATTTTGGCTATTCTTCTATCTATTCCAATGGTAGTTTTTCGCTTTCTTCCACGTCTTTCAGGTTTTGGTTGCCATTTTAAAGCATTTGCCATCATTTTAGCTGAGCAGCCGATCATTTTCTGCACTTCTTTATATGTTTTCCCCTCTCCAATCAACTTTTTAATCAAGGTACGCTGTTCTTCTGAACAATGTCTGGAACGACCCATTTTCCTCAGAATTTCAGAGAGAAATGCACTGTAACCAGCATGTCCAACATTTGCTGCCTTCCTTCCTTAAATAAGGGCAATAATTGCCACCTGTTTATCAAAGAATGAATGACCTCACTAATAGAACTCCACACTGCTATTATTTTGAACACGCCCCTTTCAATGAGTGATTCAATGACACAGAATCAGCAGCATGCATGTCATGACTGTTGGGTCTGTTGGATTTCTATGACTCTACTACACCTGCTGGTAAATTATTTGCCATGTAGAGATATCATTTCCACCAAAAACAGTGATTGATCCGGTTAGTGATGTCTGACTGCTATTATTTTGAACACAACTGTATATATGTGATTTTCATTTCCGGGTAGGAGGCGAGCGCGCCCTACATGTGCCGCTATTTGCGGCCACGGATGGCAATCACCAGGTCCCGGACGGTGATTACCCACTGGCACCCGATGATTACCGACAATCACCGACGGCGAGGAAGACTGTTTTGTTTACAAACAGTCTTCCTCCCTGTCAGCTCGAGCACACTGCACAGCACAGCCAGGGGCGGACTGATCATTCAAGCACTCGGGCACTGGGGTCAGTAGGGGGCCCCATGAAATGCCCCTGGTACCTTTTTTTTTTTTTTTTCTTAATAGGCTTTTTTGGGTGTACTTTGAGTGTGGGTAAGGACACAGGGGCCCCATGATCCCCTATTGCCCGGGGGCCCCATGAGTTGTCAGTCCGCCCTTGAGCACAGCCATCCTGATCAGTGTACTTACAGTGAAGCACACCCCCCTGCCCCCTAGTAAAATACTCCCTACACTTAGTTAAGACTTTGATCGCCCTTCACATTAACCCCTTCCTGTCCAGTGCCATTAGTACAGTGTCAGTGCTGTTTTTTAGCACTGATCACTGTATTGGTGTCACTGGGGATGTCAGTGACAACAAGTTAGTTCCCCCACCAGTGTCAGAATGCCTGACACAGTCCCACTGTAAGTCGGTGATTACTAGTAGGAAAAAATAAAAATCCCAGTATCTATACCGCCATTTGTAAACGCTATAACTTTCACGTAAACCAAGTAATATACACGTATTGGGATTTTTTTTTAGCAAAGACACGGAGCAGGAGACATTTTGGATGACATTGATTAGGAAATTTGATTTTTAACATTTTTTTTACTGTACATGTTTAATAGCAAAAAGTCCAAAATATTTTTCTTTTCTCAAAATTGACGGTCTTTTTTTGCTCATAGCGCCAAAAATTTAAAAAATGCACAGGCGATCAAATACCGCCGAAAGAAAGCTCAATTTGTGGGAGAAAAGGACGTAAATTTCATTTGGGTGCAGCGTTGCATGACCGCGCAATTGACAGTTAAAGTAACGCAGCGCCTTAACGCAAAAAATGGCCAGGTCAGGGGGGGGGGGGGGGAATCCTCAGGAAGGCAAGGGGTTAAGGACGGCTCAGATCATAAAAGACCTACTGCCATGTCCCCCTACGTCACCTATATGAAGCATTCAGCACACTTTCTAGAATGAGATTTTGATGGATATCTTTCTAAAAATTGGATGATATGTGAGAGCGCCTGTAAAAAATGAAAGCTGAAACCATCATTGTTGGGTCCAAAAGTGGTGATCAGAATGGAAAATGGTGAACATGTCTAGATCCAGATCAATACACTCTTCATCACATTGGGGAACTTCTTGATGCCAAATGGTTCATTGAGATCCTGGTATTATGAGGTACACATGAGTGAAGATGATCAATAGAAGACCGCTCCCCCCCCCCCCCCCCAGGGGTTTCCTAGTTTGTTGGCATGGCCCAGGGGATTAATGGTGCACCTGATGCCTTTCAGCATTGAAGGGATTGGACACTGGGAGACCTTTGTCCCACTAAGGCTGGTCATAGATGACTATATTTTTTTCAATCACACAAGCCAAGTGGATGGAAGAATTCTCCTACTGTGCCATTGTATTCTAGTGGAGAGACTCCTCCACTGCCAGAATACAATGATCAGAGCCTGCAACCGATTCGCTGATCGACCAAAGGTTTTCCATCGCTAGCTTGACTTTTGTTGAGTGGGAATGGCCATAGATGAGCCAGCCTAGTTAAGATCAACCTATGGGCAGCTCAAGTGCCTATTTAGATAACATCATTGTCCTTGTCTCAATGCTGGAGGAACATGATCACAGACTATTTAACGTGCTTTATCATTTGAGAAGAGAAGGTCTGATGACATCATCAACGTCATGACGCCACTTCTGGCCTCCCAGGATCGTAGAGATGACTGGGGACCATCTGGTCCACGCCCAACTCCTTGGTAAACCAATGCTGCCAGTCAGTTCTCTGGCTCCCCGGTCACATATACCGTATTTTTCGCTCCATAAGACGCACCTGACCATAAGACGCACCTAGGTTTTAGAGGCAGAAAACAGGAAAAAAAAAATTCTGAACTAATGGACTGCAGACATAGTACAGGAGATGACCAGAGACTGCGGACAGTACAGGGATGACCAGAGACTGCGGACAGTACAGGGATGACCAGAGACTGCGGACACAGTACAGGGGATGACCAGAGACTGCGGACAGTACAGGGATGACCAGAGACTGCGGACACAGTACAGGGGATGACCAGAGACTGCGGACACAGTACAGGGATGACCAGAGACTGCGGACAGTACAGGAGATGACCAGAGACTGCGGACACAGTACAGGAGATGACCAGAGACTATGGACACAGTACGTGAGATGACCAGAGACTGTGGACACAGTACAGGAGATGACCAGAGACTGCAGACAGTACAGGGATGACCAGAGACTGCGGACAGCACAGGGATGACCAGTGACTGCGGACAGCACAGGATTGACCAGAGACTGCGGACATAGTACAGGAGATGACCAGAGACTGCGGACATAGTACAGGAGATGACCAGAGACTGCAGACACAGTACGTCAGATGACCAGAGACTGCGGACACAGTACAGGAGATGACCAGAGACTGCGGACAGCACAGGGATGACCAGTGACTGCGGACAGCACAGGGATGACCAGAGACTGCGGACAGTACAGGAGATGATCAGAGACTGCGGACACAGTACAGGGATGACCAGAGACTGCGGACACAGTACAGGAGATGACCAGAGACTGCGGACACAGTACAGGAGATGACCAGAGACTGCGGACACAGTACAGGAGATGACCAGAGACTGCGGACACAGTACAGGAGATGACCAGAGACTGCGGACACAGTACAGGAGATGACCAGAGACTGCGGACAGTACAGGAGATGACTGCTGACCTTTGGGGAGGGGGGGGAGCGGGTACCTGAATTTGACAGGTACCCGCTCTTACTTCCGCAGAGTTTTTCTTTGACCTTACCTGTTCCTCTATCCAGCCGCGCGCTGTCTACCCGGCTTCTGTAGTGTGGGCGCTCGGCGGACAGCTGGATGCCCAGTGCGCATGCACGAGAAGCGCTGCGCTTTGTGATTGGTCAGGCGGCTTCTGGGATCTGTCATGTGTCCCAGGTACCGCCTTACCATTCACAAAGAGCACCGCTTCGTGCACATGCGCACTTGGGACTCGGCTGTCACGCACACTACAGAAGCCGGGAAGACAGCGCGCCGCTGGATAGAGGAACAGGTAAGGTCCCACTGCAGAGCTGAGAGGCCGGCCCGGTATTCTGACACGGCGGCGGTGAAAATACCGGACCGGCCGCTCTATATTCACTCCATAAGACGCACTGACATTTCCCCCCCTTTTTTGGGGGGAAAAAAGTGCGTCTTATGGAGCGAAAAATACGGTATATAATGTGTGTGTATTTATATATACAGTGTGTGTGTATATATGTATAATATATATATATATACACAGTTGTGTTCAAAATAATAGCAGTGTGTTGATAAAAGTGACTAAAGCTGAAAATCCTTCTAATACTTTTATTTCCATCCACACAAATGCATTGGGAACACGACACATTCTATTCCAAATCACAACATGAAGAAAAATACATCAAATTTGTGTTGTTCCTCTAAACAAATGGAAGAAAAGTGAATATTAGACGGTTCAAAAAAATAAGTGTTTGTATTCTTCTTTACAAACTCAAACATTCACTATATAAACTGAGAAATAAATAAACAAAAGGGGGTAAAACGAGCGCTGGATGATATTAGAACAGAATATAAAGCAGCTCGCGTGAAAGGCAAACCTCAAAACGCCTCATAAGATAACAGTCACAAAGAGAAAAAGCATGCAGGGCTAGAATATTGAGATTACCTCGTAATGCAATATGACAAACTCAATGGAGATAAACGCAGCTAGCATATAAGTACTAGTATTTACAACCCATACTGAAACACACTCTTAATCAAACTAAGGTGTACATGGTGACATGGGTGTCAAAGTCAATACATCAATGGAGTAACATAAGGAAATCTGTGACTTTTGTGGTAGGTAGTGTGGCTGTGGAATGCACTAACCAGATAGCGCATTTGATAGCGCATTGGAGTAAAATGACCTACTCCTGGTCACTGGATAGGGAACTCTGCCGGAGTGTTGGTAGTCTCTGCCACAGTCACCAGAAACATCTGTATCGATAAACGTTCATCCGATATGTTGTGGAATCCTTTCTGACAGCAACCTCCAGGGGGTGCAGTGCACGCTCATAAGACAGGAGTCACCTTGAAGGCTCGGAAATAAACCCAAAAAGAGAGGCCTCCGATAGTGTAGTAACTTTTATTAAGGGGTGTAAAAACAAATGAAGCACTTACATGATATATTCACAATTCCAGGTAGGTACAAGAATGGCCGCCCGTATCAAGGTGTGGACCATGTGGACAGTGGTAATAAGTCAAATAGCATCTCCCTAACGCGTTTCGTGGCAATGGCACGTTGTCAAAGGGAGTGAGCTGTTGATAATAGCCACCTATTTATAGTATGTGGCATTGAAATCTATCTGGACGCTAATCGCGTCAAAATACCGCCATTGCACATGCGCGAAGCGGGTGCCGCGCGCATGCGCAGTACGATGAACTCGCGTCATCGTAAACCTTCCGCGCATGCGCAGATCGTAATTGGGGGCCATTTTCTTGGAGTCACAGTCTGCGATTCCTGTCTCTGAAGACAGAACTGGCAGAGAGGGGAGAAAGACACAGTGAAAGCGACTTTGGGCTGTGTTTATACAGGGAATATTAATTCTCCATAATAGCCGGAAATTCATGTGCTAAGGGGGTGATTAATATCGAATTTTGGGGAAGTAAACAGGGCACAAAAACGGTACATCATTATGAGTGTCTGGGACATGGTCACCCTATGATAGACTTGTGGGACTACAGGTACAAGCACAGATTGCTCATAAAAGCCATTTCCCAGATAAAGCCATACTACAAACCAATAATATAAAACAAGATATACATATATGTATTAGATTAAAAATCAATATACACGGTAAAAAACTTAAAAAAAAAAAAAAAAAAAGGTTTTTAAAAATTATTTTGAAAACAAATGATTAAAAAAAGTATAATATCTATATATCACTTAAGATTATTATGTAATGTATATACAGTTGCAAGAAAAAGTATGTGAACCCCTTGGGATTACGTGGAGTTTTGCATGAATTGGGCATAAAATGTGCTCTGAACGTCATCTAAGTCACAACAATAGAAGAACACAGTCTGCTGAACATAATACTACACAAACATTAGATGTTGCCATGGTTTAATTGCACATAACATGTAAACATTCACAGTGCAGGGAGGAAAAAGTATGTGAACCTTTGGACTTAATAACTGGTTGACCCTCCTTTGGCAGCAATAACCTCAACCAAACGTTTCCTGTAGTTGCAGATCAGACCTGCACAACGATCTGGAGTCATTTTGGACCACTCCTCTTCACAAAACTGTTTCAGTGTAGCAATATTCTTGGGATGTCTGGTGTGAATCGCTCTCTTAAGGTCATGCCACAGCATTTCAATCGGGTTGAGGTCAGGACTCTGACTGGGCCACTCCAGAAGGCGTATTCTGTGCTGTTGCAGCCATTGTTTTGTTGAATGACTTGTATGCTTTGGGTCATTGTCCTGTTGCATCACCCATCCTCTGCGGAGCTTCAATTGGCGGACAGATGGTCGTACGTTTTCCTGCAAAATGTCTTGATAAACTTTGGAATTCATTTTCCCATCAATGACAACAATCCGTCCAGGCCCTGAGGCAGCAAAGCAGCCCGAAACCATGATGCTCCCTCCGCCATGTTTCACAGTGGGGATGAGGTTTTGATGTTGGTGTGTTGTGCCTTTTTTTCTCCACACATAGTGTTGTGTGTTCTTCCCAAACAACTCAATCTTGGTTTCATCTGTTCACAGTACATTTTGCCAGTAGTGCTGTGGAACATCCAGGTGCTCTTTTGCAAACTTCAAACGTGCTGCAATATTCTTTTTGGACAGCAATGGCTTCCTCTGTGGTGTCCTCCCATGTACTCCATTCTTGTTTAATGTTTTCCTTATTGTAGATGTGTCAACAAAAATGTTAGCATGTGCCAGAGATTTCTGTAGGTCTTTAGCTGACACTCTGGGATTCCTCTTTACTTCATGCAGCATTCTGCGCTGTGCTCTTGCAGTCATTTTTACAGGACGACCGCGCCTAGGGAGAGTAGCAACAGTGCTATACTTTCTCCATTTGTAGACAGTCTGTCTTACCGTGGACACATGAACATCAAGGCTTTTGGAGATACTTTTGTAACCCTTTCCAGCTTCATGCAAGTCAACAATTCTTGATCGTAGGTCTTCTGAGAGCTCTTTTCTGCGAGGCATGGTTCACATCAGACAGTGCTTCTTGAAACCAGTAAACCCAAAACAGGTGTGTGTTTTTTAAGGGCAGGACAGCTGTCAGCAACACATCCAATATCATCACACTGATTGGAGTCAAGGTTGGCTCACTCCTGGCTCCAATTAGCTCTGGGAGAAGTCATTAAGCTAGGGCCTCACATACTTTTTCCTCCCTGCACTGTGAATGTTTACATGTTATGTGCAATTAAACCATGGCAACATCTAATGTTTGTGTAGTATTATGTTCAGCAGACTGTGTTCTTCTATTGGTGTGACTTAGATGACGTTCAGAGCACATTTTATGCCCAATTCATGCAAAACTCCACGTAATCCCAACGGGTTCACATACTTTTTCTTGCAACTGTATATAAATATATATATAGAGAGAAACCAGTCTTTGGTTTATTATAAGCTGGTCTCTATGAGCAATCGTCCTAACACCTAGTATAATTCCTATACTGGTGACCATATAAAAATATAATATGTAAGAAAATATATTATATAAAAATCATCATTATACGAATAAAATGTATATAATTGTAAAATGTAGATAATAGAGATAGTAATATGCAGGTAAACAGATAGAATACACAAATAATACACAAATAATATGGCCCAAGGATGGTACGGCGACAAAAGCCAAATCCACCAATAAAACAAAGGGAGGATCAAATAAATAAGATGTCAAGCTGGATCATTTTGATCTGAACATTAGGTGTCTGGTGATCATACCAGACACCATAAAATCATAAACAAATAAAATCTGTAGATAGTACTAAAACACACTAAAAGTAAAAAAAACCGCATGGAGTCAACCCTAGATACAACTAACTAGTGTCTAGGAAACAGTTGAGATCCAAATCAACATTTAACCCCAATGGGGAAAATGTCTTTAGTAAAAAAATCCATTTAGTTTCTAATTTGGAGACTGCCCTGCGTTTGTGTGTTCCTCTCCAGTGTCTTTGAATCATGTCAATTCCTATGAATTTAAGAGAGTGTGGGTTATTATTATGCGTTTGACGGAAATGCATGGAGAGGGAATGTTCTCTAAATCCCTTTTTTATATTTTTTAAATGCTCGCGTAATCTATCACGAAGTCTTCTAGTCGTTCTGCCAACATACTGTTTTCCGCATGCACATTCCAGAAGATATACAACATGCGTGCTATTGCAAGTTATAGTGGATTGGATGTCGTATGTTTTCTCAGTGGTGTTGGAGTGAAAAGTCTTGACTGGATTTTTGTGAATGCCATTGTGGGTGCACATCATACACCTATTACATGGGAAGAACCCTTTCCGATCAAAAAAGAAAGATAGCTGTTTGGGTGGGTTAACTATATTTGGAGCCAACCTGTTTCTCAAGGATGGTGCCTTACGATACGCGATGTCTGGGTTTTCAGGCAAATATTTCCCTATAATGGGGTCGTTCTTGAGGATGGACCAGTTTCTCTTAAAAATCTTGGCTATGTCTCTATATTGGACCGAAAAGTTAGTGATAAAGGGACAAAATTTCTCAGTTTTGACCTTTGGCCTGGTGGTAAGTAGATTAGTTCTATCAGTGTTACACACTAAAAGCCTTTCCTCATCCAGGGTATTAGCATTGTAACCCTTGTCAATGAATCTCTGTTTTAGGGTCTCTGATTGCAGAAGATAATCCTCTTTTTTATCACAATTTCTGAAAATCCGAAGAAATTGTCCCTTAGGGATGTTACTTAACCATTTGGGATGGTGGCAGCTATCTTTGGGAATGAAACTGTTGCGGTCTGTCGTTTTAAAATAACTTTTAGATAGAATGCTCGAACCATCTCAGTACAAAGTAAGGTCTAAAAAGTTTATTTCCTGTTGGCTGTGCTCAAAGGTGAGTTTGATATTAATATTATTAAAATTAAGGGTGGTAAAAAAGTTATCCAAAGTAAATACATCGCCTTCCCATAGCAGTAAAATATCGTCTATATATCTTCAGAGACAGGAATCGCAGACTGTGACTCCAAGAAAATGGCCGCCAATTACGATCTGCGCATGCGCGGAAGGTTTACGATGACGCGAGTTCATCGTACTGCGCATGCGCACGGCACCCGCTTCGTGCATGCGCAATGGCGGTATTTTGACGCGATTAGCGTCCAGATAGATTTCAATGCCACATACTTTAAATAGGTGGCTATTATCAACAGCTCACTCCCTTTGACAACGTGCCATTGCCACGAAACGCGTTAGGGAGATGCTATTTGACTTATTACCACTGTCCACATGGTCCACACCTTGATACGGGCGGCCATTCTTGTACCTACCTGGAATTGTGAATATATCATGTAAGTGCTTCATTTGTTTTTACACCCCTTAATAAAAGTTACTACACTATCGGAGGCCTCTCTTTTTGGGTTTATTTCCGAGCCTTCAAGGTGACTCCTGTCTTATGAGCGTGCACTGCACCCCCTGGAGGTTGCTGTCAGAAAGGATTCCACAACATATCGGATGAACGTTTATCGATACAGATGTTTCTGGTGACTGTGGCAGAGACTACCAACACTCCGGCAGAGTTCCCTATCCAGTGACCAGGAGTAGGTCATTTTACTCCAATGCGCTATCAAATGCGCTATCTGGTTAGTGCATTCCACAGCCACACTACCTACCACAAAAGTCACAGATTTCCTTATGTTACTCCATTGATGTATTGACTTTGACACCCATGTCACCATGTACACCTTAGTTTGATTAAGAGTGTGTTTCAGTATGGGTTGTAAATACTAGTACTTATATGCTAGCTGCGTTTATCTCCATTGAGTTTGTCATATTGCATTACGAGGTAATCTCAATATTCTAGCGCTGCATGCTTTTTCTCTTTATAAACTGAGAAATGTTTGAAGATTTTGCTTTCCTTTGAATGACTTCATGACAGAAACAATTGCGTACTGTCCGTGATACTTTTTTTATTTGCACTAACATCCAATTTTGAGGACAAGCTTTCGGAGACTGTCCCCTTCTTCAGGTCCAAGCAGTACTAACCTTGAAGAAGGGGACACTCCCCGAAAGCTTGTCCTCAAATTGGATGTTAGTGCAAATAAAAAAAGTATCACGGACAGTACGCAATTGTTTCTGTCACAAATGCACTAATTTGGCTACAAGCAATGACTTCATGAATATTTGGTTGTAGTCGCACTGTTTCTGAGAACTGCTGTACATCTGTGTTGCATGGAGTCACCCAACTTCTGGCCCCTGTGATCAGGTATTCCAGCCCAGGATGATTGGACCACATTCCACAGTTCTTCTCTATTTCTTGGTTTTGCCTCAGAAACGGCATTTTTGATGTCACCCCACAAGTTTTCTATTGGATGAAGATCCGGGGATTGGGCTGGCCACTCCATAACGTCCATCTTGTTGGTCTGGAACCAAGGTGTCGCCCGTTTACTGGTGTGTTTGGGGTCGTTGTCTTGTTGGAACACCCATTTCAAGGGCATTTCCTCTTCAGCATAAGGCAGCATGACCTCTTCAAGTATTCTGATGGATTCAAACTGATCCATGATCCCTGGTATGCGATAAATAGGCCCAACACCGTAGTATGAGAAACATCCCCATATCATGATGCTTGCACCACCATGCTTCACGGTCTTCACAGTGTACTGTGGCTTGAATTCAGTGTTTGGGGGTCGTCTGACAAACTGTCTCCGCCCACTAGACCCAAAAAGAACAACCTTACTTCCATCAGCCCACAAAATGTTGCACCATTTCTCTTTAGGCCAGTCAATGTGCTCTTTGGCAGATTGTAACCTCTTCAGCACACGTCTTTTTCCCAACAGTGGGACTTTGCGGGGACTTCTTGCAGATAGCTTGGCTTCACATCGGCGTCTTCTAATTGTAACAGTCCTCACAGGGAACGTCACACCTTCTTTCATCTTCCTGGAGCTGATTGTTGGCTGAGTCCGCCCCATTTTGGCTATTCTTCTATCCATTCCAATGGTAGTTTTTCGCTTTCTTCCACATCTTTCAGGTTTTGGTTGCCATTTTAAAGCATTTGCGATCATTTTAGCTGAGCAGCCGATCATTTTCTGCACTTCTTTATATGTTTTCCCCTCTCCAATCAACTTTTTAATCAAGGTACGCTGTTCTTCTGAACAATGTCTGGAACGACCCATTTTCCTCAGAATTTCAGAGAGAAATGCACTGTAACCAGCATGTACAACATTTGCTGCCTTCCTTCCTTAAATAAGGGCAATAATTGCCACCTGATTTTCAAAGAATGAATGACCTCACTAATAGAACTCCACACGGCTATTATTTTGAACACGCCCCTCAATGAGTGATTCAATGACACAGAATCAGCAGCATGCATGTCATGACTGTTGGTCTGTTGGATTTCTATTACTCTACTACACCTGCTAGGAAATTATTTGCCATGTAGAAATATCATTTCTACCAAAAACAGTGATTGATCCGGTTAGTGATGTCTGACTGCTAGTATTTTGAACACAACTGTGTGTGTGTGTGTGTATGTATATGTATGTATATATATATATATATATATATATATATATATATACATACATACATACATATATACATACACACACAGGTGAAACTCGAAAAATTAGAATATGGTGCAAAAGTTCATTTATTTCAGTGCAGCAACTTAAAAGGTGAAACTAATATATGAGACTCATTACATGCAAAGCAAGATAGTTCAAGCCGTGATTTGTCATCATTGTGATGATTATGGCTTACAGCTCATGAAAACCCCAAATCCACAATCTCAGAAAATGAGAATATTCCATGCAATCAATAAAACAAGGATTGTACATAGAACAATATCGGACCTCTGAAAAGTAGAAGCTGCATATGTACTCAGTACTTGGTTTGGGCCCCTTTTGCAGCAATTACTGCCTCAATGCGGCGTGGCATGGAAGCTATCAGCCTGTGGCACTGCTGAGGTGTTATGGAAGACCAGGATGCTTCAATAGCGGCCTTCAGCTCTTCTGCATTGTTCGGTCTCATGTCTCTCATCTTTCTCTTGGCAATGCCCCATAGATTCTCTATGGGGTTCAGGTCAGACAAGTTTGCTGGCCAATCAAGCACAGTAATCCCACGGTCCTTGAACCAGGTTTTGGTGTTTTGGCAGTGTGGGCGGAGCCAAGTCCTGCTGGAAAATGAAGTCAGCATCCCCATAAAGCTCGTCTGCAGAAGGAAGCATGATGTGCTCCAAAATCTCCTGGTAGACGGCTGCGTTGACCCTGGACTTAATGAAGCACAGTGGACCAACACCAGCAGATGACATGGCTCCCCAAATCAACACAGACTGTGGAAACTTCACACTGGACTTCAAGCATCTTGCAGTGTGTGCCTCTCCATTCTTCCTCCATACTCAGGGTCCTTGGGCCTCTCCATTCTTCCTCCTTACTCGGGGTCCTTGTGCCTCTCCATTCCTCCTCCATACTCGGGGTCCTTGTGCCTCTCCATTCTTCCTCCATACTCCAGGCCCTTGGGCCTCTCCATTCTTCCTCCATACTCAGGGTCCTTGGGCCTCTCCATTCTTCCTCCATACTCGGGGTCCTTGGGCCTCTCCATTCTTCCTCCATACTTGGAGCCCTTGGGCCTCTCCATTCTTCCTCCATACTCGGGGTCCTTGGGCCTCTCCATTCTTCCTCCATACTCGGGGTCCTTGTGCCTCTCCATTCTTCCTCCATACTCGGGGTCCTTGGTTTGCAAATGAGATGCAAAAGTTGCTCTCATCAGAAAAGAGGACTTTGGACCACTGAGCAACAGACCAGGTCTGTTTTTCTTTAGCCCAGGTAAGACGCTTCTGACGTTGTTTGTTGTTCAGGAGCGGCTTGACAAGAAGAATATGACATTTGAAGCCCATGTCCAGGATCCGTCTGTGTGTGTGGTGGCTCTTGATGCACTGACTCCAGCCTCAGTCCGCTCCTTGTGAAAGTCCCCAACACATTTGAATGGCCTTTTCCTGACAATCCTCTCCAGACTGCGGTCATCCCTGCTGCTTGTGCAGCTTTTTCTTCCACACTTTTCCCTTCCACACAACTTTCTATTAATGTGCTTTGATACAGCACTTTGGGAACATCCAACTTCCTTTGCAATTCCCTTTTGAGGTTTTCCCTCCTTCTGGAGGGTGTCAGTGATGGTGTCAGGTCAGCAGTCTTTCCCATGATTGTGATTCCTACTGAACTGACAGACCATTTAAAGGCTCAGGAACCCTTTGCAGATGTTATGGCTGAATGAGCTGATTAGAGTGGGACACTTTGAGCCGAGATTATTCCACCTTTTCACAATATTCTCATTTTCTGAGATTGTGGATTTGGGGTTTTCATGAGCTGTAAGCCATAATCATCACAATGATGACAAATCACGGCTTGAACTATCTTGCTTTGCATGTAATGAGTCTATCTTATATATTAGTTTCACCTTTTAAGTTGCTGCACTGAAATCAATGAACTTTTGCACCATATTCTAATTTTTCGAGTGTTTCACGTGTGTATGTGTGTGTATGTATATATGTATGTATATATGTATGTGTATATATATATATATATATATATATATATATATAAAAATATAATATATATTTTTTTTAATTTAATGTTTGGGGGTACTGAGTAATTTTCTAGCAAATAATGTATTATTTTTACATGTAGGAGAGAAATGCCAGAATTGGCCCGGGTGGAAAGTAGTTAAATGATGAGGTTGTGTCAAGTAAATAGATACAAAAACTGTGTGCCCATAAAAGTGGGAAAAATTACAGTGCCAAAAATTCTCAACAGGTGACATTTTAAATTTCTTTACAGATTGTAAGGTTATAGTTATCCGTAAATAAGGAATCAAAAATGTATTCTCTGGTTGGTGTGAGTATAGCCAATATGTGTCGTGCAATCTCACACCCTTGTGCGTCCTCCTCACAAATTTTCATTGTTTTGTGTGCATGAGTTGGTGTAGGTGCTTTTCATTTTTAATGTTGTTACATTTTATTTTTTATTATTTTTATTTTATCACTTTCATCTTTTGCTTTGTTGCTTTCGCAAAGCAATGAACAAGTAACCTATGTGATAACAGTGGGCAGGTGACAGGTACCCTTTATGGAGATGTTAGGGGTCTATTAGACCTCTTATGTCATTTTTGCTTTCTGTTTCAGCTCATTGAGCACAGACTTTGCTTGATCCATTGATTAGCTGGTTGTGCAGCCAAGGTCTTCACCACGATGAGCCTGGAAATGACAGATTGTCCCACAAGACTCTATGTTGTCCTGTACAAGATGGAAACAGACTGTCCCACGAGACTCCATGTTGTCCTGTACAAGGTGAAAGCAGATTGTTCCACGAGACTCCATGTTGTCCTGTACAAGATGGAAACAGACTGTCCCACGAGACTCCATGTTGTCCTGTACAAGGTGGAAACAGACTGTCCCACGAGACTCCATGTTGTCCTGTACAAGGTGGAAACAGATTGTCCCACGAGACTCCATGTTGTCCTGTACAAGGTGAAAGCAGATTGTTCCACGAGACTCCACGTTGTCCTGTACAAGGTGGAAACAGACTGTCCCACGAGACTCAATGTTGTCCTGTACAAGGTGAAAGCAGATTGTCCCACGAGACTCCATGTTGTCCTGTACAAGATGAAAGCAGATTGTTCCACGAGACTCCATGTTGTCCTGTAAAAGGTAAAAGCAGATTGTCCCACGAGACTCCATGTTGTCCTGTACAAAATGGAAACAGACTGTTCCACGAGACTCCATGTTGTCCTGTACAAGGTGAAAGCAGATTGTCCCACGAGACTCCATGTTGTCCTGTACAAGATGAAAGCAGATTGTTCCACGAGACTCCATGTTGTCCTGTAAAAGGTAAAAGCAGATTGTCCCACGAGACTCCATGTTGTCCTGTACAAGATGGAAACAGACTGTCCCACGAGACTCCATGTTGTCCTGTACAAGATGGAAACAGACTGTCCCACGAGACTCCATGTTGTCCTGTACAAGGTGGAAACAAACTGTCCCACGAGACTCCATGTTGTCCTGTACAAGGTGGAAACAGACTGTCCCACAAGACTCCATGTTGTCCTGTACAAGGTGGAAACAGACTGTCCCACGAGACTCCATGTTGTCCTGTACAAGGTGGAAACAGACTGTCCCACGAGACTCCATGTTGTCCTGTACAAGGTGGAAACAGACTGTCCCACGAGACTCTATGTTGTCCTGTACAAGGTGGAAACAGACTGTCCCACGAGACTCCATGTTGTCCTGTACAAGGTGGAAACAGACTGTCCCACGAGACTCCATGTTGTCCTGTACAAGGTGGAAACAGACTGTCCCACGAGACTCCATGTTGTCCTGTACAAGGTGGAAACAGACTGTCCCACGAGACTCCATGTTGTCCTGTACAAGGTGGAAACAGACTGTCCCACAAGACTCCATGTTGTCCTGTACAAAGTGGAAACAGACTGTCCCACAAGACTCCATGTTGTCCTATATATGGAGGTCATAGATATTCCTACAATACGCCATATTGCTCTGTACATGGCGGGTTTGATTCGTCTCATTGGACTTCATATTGTCCTACATATGGCTGACATTAATTGGCCACTAGACTCTGTATTGTCCTACAGTTGTGACCAAAATTATTCAACCCCCAATGCTGTAAAGGGGTTTAGGGACTATAGTGTACATTTGGAATTGTATTCAGAATCAAATCCTACAAGGACGTTGTAACTACCCAAATGCAACTAAAATGACATCAATTGTTTATGTAATACAGTAGTAAATGGTTCTTATGTGGTTTCTTCATTGCCACAATTATTCAACCCCTTAAAGACTACCACTCTGAAGAACAGAGGTTCATACAGGTGCTTTCCATCAGGTATTGAAAACACCTGTGGATGTCACCGAGCAGCAATCAAGCATAATAAGCACCAATTAGGCAGCTTTAAAATGACTGTGATACTCAGCTCCTTCTAGACATTTACTGGTGTGGTTACAAACATGGTGAAGGCAAGAGAATGGTCCAGGAAGACAAGAGAAGAGGTGATTTCTCTTCACAGGAAGGGCAATGGCTATAAGAAGATTGCAAAGATGTTAAACATACCAAGAGACACCTTAGGAAGCATCATTCGCAAATTCAAGGCAAAGGGCACTGTTGAAACGCTACCTGGTCGTGGCAGAAAGAAGATGCTGACTTCGACTGCTGTGCGCTACCTGAAGCGTAGAGTGGAGAGAAGTCCCCGTGTGACTGCTGAGGAACTGAGAAAAGATTTGTCAGATGTGGGTACAGAAGTTTCAGCCCAGACAATAAGACGCACACTGCGTAATGAAGGCCTCCGTGCCAGAACTCCCAGGCGTACCCCCTTGCTGTCTCCAAAGAATAAGAAGAGTCGACTGCAGTATGCCAAAAGCCATGTGGACAAACCACAAAAGTTGTGGGATAGTGTTCTGTGGACTGATGAAACAAAATTAGAACTGTTTGGGCCCATGGATCAACGCTATGTTTGGAGGAGGAAGAACAAGGCCTATGATGAAAAGAACACCTTGCCTACTGTGAAGCATGGTGGAGGGTCAATCATGCTTTGGGGCTGTTTTGCTTCTGCAGGTACAGGGAAGCTTCAGCGTGTGCAAGGTACCATGAATTCTCTTCAGTACCAGGAGATATTGGATGGAAACGTGATGCAGTCCGTCACACACCTGAGGCTTGGGAGACGTTGGACCTTTCAACAGGACAATGATCCCAAGCATACCTCCAAGTCCACTAGAGCATGGTTGCAGAGGAAAGGCTGGAACATTTTGGAGTGGCCATCGCAGTCACCAGACTTAAATCCGATTGAGAACCTCTGGTGGGACTTAAAGAAAGCAGTTGCAGTGCGCAAGCCTAAGAATGTGACTGAACTGGAGGCCTTTGCCCATGAAGAATGGGCGAAGATACCCGTAGATCGCTGCAAGACACTTGTGTCAAGCTATGCTTCACGTTTAAAAGCTGTTATAACTGTAAAAGGATGCTGTACTAAGTACTAAGATTGAATGTCACTTGGGGGTTGAATAAAACTGATAATGCTGTGAGCACAGAAAAGACATTTGTGGTTATTTCATTATAACTGTTATGTTATATTTGTCTGACCTACAAGTGCCTCTTTAATGTAAATGTAAGCAAGATGACTGAATGATCAAAAGCAATGTCAAACTGGCCAAAACACTCAATTTCAGTGGGGGTTGAATAATTTTGGTCACAACTGTACATATGGCTGATATAGATTGTCCCAAGGGATTTCAAATTGTCCTGCATAATGCGGCAATACACTATACAATGAAACTACATATTCTTCTGCATATGACAGATGAAGTTTCTCCCACGGGACTTCATATTCTCCTGCATATGGCGGATGTAGATTGTCCCACAAGACTCCTTATAATCCTTCACATGGCAGATATAGATTGTCCTCCATGACTCCATATTGTCCTTCTATGTTAAACATAGATTATTATTTCATTTCAGGTACTTATATAGTGCCGTCAATTTATGTAGCACTTTACATATATATTGTACATTCCCATCAGTCCCTAACCCTCAAGGGGTGTATAATCTAAGGTCCCTAACTCACATTCATGCATACACATACTGGGGACAATTTAGACAGGAGCCAATTAACCTACCAGCATGTCTTTGGAGTGTGGGAGGAAACTGGAGTACCCTGAGGAAACCCACGCAGGCACAGGGAGAACATGCAAACTCCAGAGAGGTGGTGCCATGGTTGGGATTCGAAGCAACGACCTTAGTACTGCCAGGCAGAAGTGCTAACCATTTAGCCACTATGCTGCCCCATGGGATTCCACATAGTTCATCCCATGGGACTCCGCATAGTTCATCCTATAGGACTCCACATAGTTCATCTCATGGGACTCCGCATAGTTCATCTCATGGGACTCCGCATAGTTCATCCCATGGGACTCCGCATAGTTCATCCTATAGGACTCTACATAGTTCATCTCATGGGACTCCGCATAGTTCATCTCATGGGACTCCGCATAGTTCATCCCATGGGACTTCGCATAGTTCATCCCATGGGACTTCGCATAGTTCATCCCATGGGACTCCGCATAGTTCATCCCATGGGACTCCGCATAGTTCATCCCATGGGACTCCGCATAGTTCATCCTATAGGACTCCACATAGTTCATCTCATGGGACTCCGCATAGTTCACCCCATGGGACTCCACATAGTTCATCCCATGGGACTCCGCATAGTTCACCCCATGGGACTTCGCATAGTTCATCCCATGGGACTTCGCATAGTTCATCCCATGGGACTTCGCATAGTTCATCCCATGGGACTCCGCATAGTTCATCCCATGGGACTCCACATAGTTCATCCCATGGGACTCCACATAGTTCATCCCATGGGACTCCACATAGTTCATCCCATGGGACTTCGCATAGTTCATCCTATAGGACTCCACATAGTTCATCTCATGGGACTCCGCATAGTTCATCCTATAGGACTCCACATAGTTCATCTCATGGGACTCCGCATAGTTCACCCCATGGGACTCCGCATAGTTCACCCCATGGGACTCCGCATAGTTCACCCCATGGGACTCCGCATAGTTCACCCCATGGGACTCCGCATAGTTCATCCCATGGGACTCCGCATAGTTCACCCCATGGGACTCCGCATAGTTCATCCCATGGGACTCCGCATAGTTCATCCCATGGGACTTCGCATAGTTCATCCCATGGGACTCCGCATAGTTCATCTCATGGGACTCCACATAGTTCATCTCATGGGACTCCACATAGTTCATCTCATGGGACTCCACATAGTTCATCTCATGGGACTCCACATAGTTCATCTCATGGGACTCCACATAGTTCATCCCATGGGACTCCACATAGTTCATCTCATGGGACTCCACATAGTTCATCTCATGGGACTCCACATAGTTCATCCCATGGGACTCCAAATTGTCTTGCACATGACTGACATAAATGTTCCTAGATAGACATCCAGTCTTGTCCTGTGCATTATGGACATAGATAGTGTCATGAGACTCCATACTGCTCTGCATGTGGTGGGCATAATTTGCCGCACAAGACTCCATATTGTCCTGAATATTGTGGACATAGATTGTCCCAAGGAACTCTATATTGTCCTTCATATGATGGATATAAATTGTACCAGTGAAGACTGAGATTGAGCTCTGCAGTCACTTTTGCAGCAGGTGTTTTCTTATTCCGGGTCACAATCCTGCGCAATGTCCTTTTTGTCTCTTTCGGTCATTTGGTCCGTGTCCGTTGACCTGCTTATGCTGATCAGACGACATTTCCCGAAAACTGCCGACACAGCAAATTGTCAACTTCAGTCACAGAGGCACCAGCTAAGCGGCAGCAACAATTGGCCCTCTATGAAGCTCAGTAAACTCTGACATGACTTTGTACTACTAGCAGCTCACACAGTGAGTGATGAAAGTGAGGCTTCCCACCTGTTAACTAGGTGTCTCATCACACAGCGGAAGCAATAGAATGTCCCATCACTTCCACTTTCAATGCAAAACATGTCGTCATTTTCACACCTGAAAATAATACTGTATATTCCCATTGTTTTTACTAAGTCCTGTACTGTATAACAATGGTATTAGTTCTGCTAATATACACGGCTCAAAAAAATGAAAGGAAGACTTTTTAATCAGAGTCTAGCATCAAGTCAGTGAAACTCCTGGGATATGGATCTGGTCAGGTACGTAGCAGAGGGGGCTTTTAATCAGTTTCAGCTGCTTTAGTGTTAATGAAATTAGCAACAGGTGCACAAGATGAGAAACAATGAGACGACCCCCAAAACAGGAATGGTTTTACAGATGGAGGCCACTGACATTTTTCCCTACTCCATCTTTTCTGACTGTTTTCACTTGTTTTGCATTTGGCTAGGGTCAGTGTCACTACTGGTAGCATGAGGCCATACCTGGACCCTACGGAGGTTGCACAGGCAGTCCAACTCCTCCAGGATGGCACATCAATACGTGCCATTGCCAGAAGGTTTGCTGTGTCTCCCAGCACAGTCTCAAGAGCATGGAGGAGATTCCAGGAGACAAGAGCATGGAGGAGATTCCAGGAGACAGGAGCATGGAGGAGATTCCAGGAGACAGGAGCATGGAGGAGATTCCAGGAGACAGGCAGTTCCTCTAGGAGTGCTGGACAGGGCCGTAGAAGGTCCTTAACCCATCAGCTGGACCGGTATCTGCTCCTTTGTGCAAGGAGGAACAGGATGAGTTCTGCCAGAGCCCTACAAAATGACCTCCAGCACGCCACTGGTGTGAATGTCTCTGACCAAACAATCAGAAACAGACTTCATGAGGGTAGCCTGAGGGCCCGATGTCTTCTAGTGGGCCCTGTGCTTACTGCCCGGCACCATACAGCTGGATTGGCATTTGCCATTGAACACCTGCACATGTGGCAGACATAAAAGGGTCTGGAGAAGCTGTGGAGAACATTCTGCTGCCTGTAACATGGTTCAACATGACCGTTTTGGTGGTGGGTCAGTGATGGTCTGGGGAGGCATATCCATGGAGGGACACACAGACCTCTACAGGCTAGACAATGGCACCCTGACTGCCATTGGGTATTGGGATGAAATCCTTGGACCCATTGTCAGACCCTACGCTGGTGCGGTGGGTCCTGGGTTCCTCCTGGTGCACAACAATGCCCGGCCTCATGTGGGGAGAGTATGCAGGCAGTTCCTGGAGGATGAATAAATTGATACCATTGAATGGCCCCCATACTCACCTGACCTGAAGCCAATAGAACAGCTCTGGGATATCATATTTCAGTCCATCCAACACCGAAAGGTTGCAACACAGACTGTCCAGGAGCTCAGTGATGGCCCTGGTCCATCCCCCAGGACACCCTCCGTTGTCTCATTAGGACCCTCCCCCGACGTCAGGCATGCATACAAGCACCTGGGGGCCATACAAACTACTGAGGGCCATTCTGAGTTGCTGCAAGGACATTTCAGCCAAATGGACTCGCCTGCTGCATAATTTTTTTCATTTTGATTTACGGGGTGTTTTTGAATTCAGTCCTCTGTAGGTTGATCATTTTTATTTCCATAGAATAATGGGGCATCTTTACGTTCCAAACATATTACCCCGTCCATGTCATTATAGAGATCCAGCAGGAGATTTCTCCCCATTGAGATTTGATGTGTTTGCAAAGTGTTTCTTTCATTTTTTTCAGCAGTGTACATGACAGCTTCCCGCTGCCAATGGTTGTTAAGGACTCCAGTGACTGCTGGCACTGCTGAGTCTTCAACAGCCAGTGATGTCACTGGTCCTATTAATTTACATGGTTGACAAAGCCTAGCCATGCAAGCAATGGGGTGGGTATAGTTTAATAAAAAAAAAAAAAATGGTGTGTCCTTCTCCCCCTTTTTCACATTACGCCCTTTGTGTCTGGTCTGGAATTAATGGGGTACCCCACTCGAAAAGGTATGAAAAAAGCATGAAGTCCCACTAAAAATCTATACCAGACTTAATCTGAGAATGCAGCCTGGATGGCCAGGAAAGAGGTGAAAGCATGCACCCCCTCCTGAACTGTACAATGCTACATGCCATCAAAATGAAGGGGTTACTTTGCAAGGGTAATCCACTGGCAAAGCAGCTTGATTCCATGTTGAGGAGGACATGGGTCTTTCCCCCACAACCCTGGCCCATGGCTGAGGGTGTTTGTGGGTTGGGGGCTTGTGGGTGGGTGCAGATTTGTGCAGAGGCAATAACACACACCTAGCCCAGGTGAAAATAGTAGAACTTGTATTAAAGGAAAGGCAAGCAGTTCACAGCAACCCGTTGGGAGGAGGCTCAACTGGGAACACTCCCGGATACCAACAGCATGTAGAGGAGCAGGCTTCAGCTGAAATGACAGTGCCTGTCTGGAGGGGCAGAATGTGGCCTGGCCATTCTGAGCCCAAATGTGGAGGCGGCCAATGAGAGTGCAGAGCCCTAAGCTTTCCTTACTCGAATGGAACTTTTCCCTGCTGCTAGTACGGTCCCTGATGGATGGGTGACCTGTCCCTACAATACCCACAAGTGAATGTATGCCAAACCCCTGGGCCAGGATCCTAAATACACCCTGTCACACCTAAAATGGCTGCCACATGGGCATCCAGGAAACCATAGAGGAAGCACGTTCCTTATGATCTCCTTGCCCTCTGCATTGCTGCTGCATTTGAGCGCCATCTGCAGTGCAGACAACAGACTGCACCTGCCTACACTCCCCCCTCTCGACAAATGCTTTCCTGAGCATTGCAACACAGAAAATAACATAAACATCACAACGAACATGGTTAAGGCACAACAGGACAACGTTCAACCATAGAGTATCTTGCAAGAAGTGGTTGCACTGCAAAGGGTGAAGAGCCACAGTGTCCTCTGGGGAGTCAGCCTGCCGATGATCATCTTCTGATTCCAGGGCACAGGAGGGTGAGCACTATCTACATCCCACACACCAACTTCACTTGGGCCCAAAACTGACTCCAAGTCCTCGTGCTGGTCCAGAACCACTTGTTTAGCTTTCTGCATCCGGTCCCAGTGTTCATATGACCAGAAGCTGGGCGTTTGGGGTTGGGAGTTCTCTGGAGAATCCAGCAGGAGATCCACCGGCAATCGCCCGTAGTGCCCGAACATTAGGAATAAAAGCGTGTGCCTGGTAGCACGGTGGACTGTATTGTTGTAAGCCCACACCATAGTGTCCACATGCTGATGCCAGCCATCACTGTGCCCTTGCACGAGGCTCCTCAACATACCCAGAAGAGTGTGGTTGAACTGCTCGCAGGCCCCATTACCCTGGGGGTGTTACAGAGTGGAATTCAACTTCTTGATACCACTGAGGCGACACAGTTCAAAAAAGATTACCAATTCAAAATTCAAGTCTTGATCTGATGGTATCCGTTTTTTTACAGCTAAGCCGTCTAGTCCTTGGTTGGGACCACCACTGAAAACTTGGTAAAGTGGTCAGCAAAAAACCGATCAATGATCGCTTACTGGGACTTGCCAGAAGCTGCTCGACAAGTCAAGAGTAGAAAAGTATTTGTCCTGCCCCAATGTTACTGATGATTTCTCTACCCAAGGAAATGGGTAGGTGCCCTGTGGGTGCAGGGGTTGAACTTGCGTTAGTCCACACAGAACCCTAGGCTTCCATCTTTCTTTCTCACCAGGACCACAGGTGCATCATGTTGCGAAGCAAGTCCTTAACCTCCTGTCACAGAGCTGGGGGAATGTCCCTATATGAATTGAGTGGTCAATGACCTTTATGTTCCTGTGTGACGGGAGTGACTTTTGGGGGTGGGGGACCCCTGTTGTTCCTCTTATGTGTAACTCAACTCACCCTGTGCCTGTTAGGGGTACAGGGTGGTCTGTCCTGATATGGCGTAGACATGTATAGGTGGAGTGGGGGGGTTGTCCATTGTTCACTGCCAAGTGGTTGTTCCATTGTTCATTGTTCTCTGCCATCCCGCTGCATCCCATTGTTCTAGCAAACTATTATGGGATGTAATCTTTGTGTATTGGTGTGGGGGTTGGTCATTGTTCACTGCCATGTGCTGCATCCCATTGTTCTGTGTCTTGGTTTGGTGGGGGGGTGTTTCCTGCAGCCCTTCCCCCTGATGGGGCAGCCTGCTGCTGTGTTTCCTGTTCCTGGTTGTATTTCCCTGCCCTGTATATATATCTTGTGTTTGTGTTGAAATAAAGCAGTTGACTTCCTGTCTTAAGAAGAGTCGGGTGCTGTCTATTTCCTGCATGATCAGCGGTGGTGTCAGAGGATCTGTGTTCGGACAGGGAAGCGGGAGTCTAACGGAAATACCCTAGCACAGTCGGGGTCCAGTTACGTTACAACCTGTAGTCCTCCGGCCTGGCAGTAAAGATGAAAAGGTGGTTCTCTACCAGTTGGTCCTTTAACAGTAGCATCCTTTGCTGTGGCAAGGGATTGTCCTCACTCCGTCAGGGAAATATTGGAGCCATTACACTTAGGCACCAGGGCCAGGCCTGATCCTAACCATGCCATGATGGTGCCTGCCGCTACTTCATCACCCGCTGCAAGATGTTACAAATGCTACCGACTGCACCAAGTATGGGTGGGTGCAGCATGGTGTGGTGGCAGTCAAAGTACAACAGTTTACAACAAGCTTGGTGGAAGGAGACCCAACTGGGAAACACTCATAAATGACAACAGCGTGTAGCAGAGCAGGTCTCAGCTGAGTTGAGGGTGTCTGTCTTGAGGGGCTAAATGCGGCTTGGCTGGTCCGAGCCCAACTGGGGAGGTTTCCAGGACAGTGGAGAATCCCTATGCTTTCCCTCTCCACCTGGAACCTCTTCCTATTGCTAATACTGTCCCTGACAGATGGGTGGGTCTCTATACTACCCACATGCTAGAATGCAAGCCTAACCCAGGAGCCAGGGTCTTAAATAGACTCTGCCACACCTAAGATGGCTGCCAGAGCCACATGGGCAGCCAGCATCCAATCGGATCGCTTCCCCGGTGACCCAGGAAACCCATGTTCCTCTTAACTATCCTGGGCAGATACTGTCTGTTTCTAAAAGAATCGATCTGAGCTGTGTGTGTCCCATGAGAGGAGGAGGGAGCTGTGCGGCCTGTGCCTAGACCATGTGCAGTACAGGGATGTGAGAAAGGGCTCAATGGGCAAAGCATCCATGGCAGATGGGGGTACAACTTAAATCTGTGGGGGGGGGGAAATCCTCCCCAACATCTCCCCCTAGATCCAGCAGACCCCAAAACATTTGTCAGAAAACCTTTACTTTCCTTTCAGAATCCACATTTTCTACAGGACACTATACTACAAAATCCTCCCACAAATGCCGGCCATTGATTGGAGACATGGTTTGTTCATTTGCACACACAAACAAGTATTTTTCAAGACCATGTTGCAAAAATGAACACACCCCAATGAAAGTCTTAGGAGAAAAGTTACATTTTAGACAAAATCCTAATTAACAAGAATTCAGCTCCAGGTGAGTCTGATTAGCCATTAAACAGGTGTCCAGCAGACAGTTGATTATAAAGGGGCATTACTTAACAAAGAAAGCCCCACCCCATTTCCTGCTGTCAGCAATGACACCACGTGGAAGAGAAATATCACAAGGCCTGAGAAAGAAAATAATTTCTTTACTCAAGAAAGGTGAAGGCTACAAGAAGATCAGCAAAGCTTTACTTATCAGTCAGAATACTGGAGCAAAAGTGATACAAAAATTTAACAAAGATGGAACTGCAACCATCTCACAGAGACATCCAGGTCAACCACAGAAGTTAACACCTTGACAGGAGCGTCTTCTGATGAGAAGAGTTGAAGAAAATCGCCATGCAAGTTCACTGCAGTTAGCTAAAGAAGTAGAAAGCCAAACTGGGGTGATTGTTTCCCGTGACACCATACAGCATACACTGCAGAGGAATGGCATGTATGGGTGTCGTCCACGAAGGAAGTCTCTCCTAAAGCCCATGCACAAAAAAGCCTGCCTAGAATTTGCCAGCGCCCATGCTGAAAAGAAAGACTACTAGGACTCTGGGGCGATAAGACCAAGATAAATGTTTTTGGAATTTAAGGCTTCAAAACTGTATGGCATTGCAAAGGTGAGGAGTACAAAGAAAAATGCATGGTGCCTACTGTGAAGCATGGTGGTGGCAGTGTCCTTCTGTGGGGCTGCATGAGTGCTGCTGGTGTTGGGGAGCCACATTTCATTGATGGTGTCATGAATTCACAGATGTACTGCTCTATATTAAAAGAGAAGATGCTCCCATCACTCAGTGCCCTTGGTCATCGTGCACTTTTCCTACATGACAATGATCTAAAACACACATCTAAGGCCACTGTTGCATCTCTGAAGAAGAACCCGGTGAAAGGGATTCAGTGGCCAAGTATGTCTCCTGATCTGAACCCGATCCAACACCTATGGGGAATTCTGAAGAGACAAGTTAAGCATCACTCTCCATCCAGCATCCAGGCTCTAAAAGAGGTCGTTCTTGAAGAATGGAAAAAGATCGATGTTGCAATATGTCGCCAACATGTTCATTCCATGCCTAGAAGACTTGGTGCCGTCCTTTCAAATCATGGAGGTCATACAGAATACTAGATGGAGGAGTTCTTGTGGGGTGGATTCATTTTTGCATCAACTAATTTGAGTAAAACTGAAGATTTTGTCATCAAAGTTATATTGCTAACCTTACTTTCATGTAATGAGAAACAAATGTTCTATAAAAGTCAGTTTTGTCAAAATTGTGGAAATTGTTCTTGTGTTCATTTATGCCGAGCACTGTATGTCTATACCACTTTTATGTATATGTATGTATTGGGTCCGACCTCCAAATCATGTGATTCAGGTGTTCCAATCCCCTCCATGGACACAGGTGTATACAATCCATCCCCTAGGCATGCAGACGGCTTCTACAAACATTGGTGAAAGAATGGGTCGCTCTCAGGAGCTCAGTGACTCCAAGCGTGGTCCCGTGATAGGTGGCCACCTGGGCAATAAGTCCATCCGTGACATTTCCTGGCTACTAAATATTCCACGCTCAACTGTTAGTGGGATTATAACAAAGTGGAAGTGACTGGGAACAACAGCAACTCAGCCACCAAGTGGTAGGCCACGTCACATGACAGGGCGGGGTCAGCGCATGCTGAAGCGCACAGTGCGCATGTCGCCAACTGTCTGCAGAGTCAATAGCTAAAGACCTCCAAACTTGGTGTGGCCTTCAGATGAGCCCAACAACAGTGCGTAGAGAGCTTCATGGAATGGGTTTCCATGGCCGAGCAGCTGCATCCAAGCCTTCCATCACCAAGTGCAATGCAAAACGTCGGATGCCGTGGTGTAAAGCACGCCGCCACTGGACTCTAGAGCAGTGGAGACGTGTTCTCTGGAGTGACCAATCACGCTTCTCTGTCTGGTAATCCGATGGACGTGTCTGGGTTTGGCGGTTGTCAGGAGAACGGTACTTGCCTGACTGCATTGTGCCAAGTGTAAAGTTTGGTGGAGGGGGATTATGGTGTAGGGTTGTTACTCAGGGGTTGGGCTTGGCCCCCTAGTTCCAGTGAAGCGAACTCTTAAGGTGACATTTTGGACAAATTCATGCTCCCAACTTTGTGGGAGGAGTTTGGGGATGGCCCCTTCCTGTCCCAACATGACTGCACACCAGTGCACAAAGCAAGGTCCATAAAGACATGGAGGAGCCAGTTTGGGGTGGAGGAACTTGACTGTCCTGCACAGAGTCCTGACCTCAACCCCATAGAACACCTTTGGGATGAATTAGAGCGGAGACTGCGAGCCAGGCCTCCTCCCCCGACATCAGTGCCTGACCTGACAAATGTGCTTCTGGAAGAATGGTCCAACCTTCCCATAGACACCCTCCTAAACCTTGTGGACGGCCTTCCCAGAAGAGTTGAAGCTGTTATAGGTGCAAAGGGCGGGGCCAACTCAATTTTGAACCCTATGGACTAAGACTGGGGGGCCATTAAAGGTCATGTGCATGGTAAGGGCGGGGCCAACTCAATATTGAACCCTACGGACTAAGACTGGGAGGCCATTAAAGGTCATGTGCGTGGAAAGAGCGGGGCCAACTCAATATTGAACCCTACGGACTAAGACTGGGAGGCCATTAATGGTCATGTGTGTGGAAAGGCAGGCGGCCCAATACTTGGGGCAATATAGTGTGTGTGTATATATATATATATATTACACCTTTATGGAGAGGAATAGCAGTGCCTGAAATAGTTTACTGCTCGGGTGCATGTCTGTTCAGTAAGCGTGGCCACATCTCCCAGTGGAGGAGGGACAGGAAGAGGGGGTGGATTGCTGAAATCGTAACTTCCCCCTCTACATGACAGATGAAGTGCCCCTGCTGGGAAAACAAAAGTGGGGAGAAAAGAAATAACAGCTGATTCATGGCTATGGTAATGCTTGTTAATTATTTAGTCCAAACCATACTTCTCCTGTTACTAACCACTGCACTCTGTACCCTGGGCTGTATATGACATGCTCCTGACCACTGCACTCTGTACCCTGGGCTGTATATGACATGCTCCTGACCACTGCACTCTGTACCCTGGGCTGTATATGACATGCTCCTGACCACTGCACTCTGTACCCTGGGCTGTATATGACATGCTCCTGACCCGGGCACTCTGTACCCTGGGCTGTATATGACATACCCCTGACCACTGCACTCTGTACCCTGGGCTGTATATGACATGCTCCTGACCACTGCACTCTGTACCCTGGGCTGTATATGACATGCTCCTGACCCCGGCACTCTGTACCCTGGGCTGTATATGACATGCTCCCGACCCCGGCATTCTGTACCCTGGGCTGTATATGACATGCCCCTGACCACTGCACTCTGTACCCTGGGCTGTATATGACATACCCCTGACCACTGCACTCTGTACCCTGGGCTGTATATGACATACCCCTGACCACTGCACTCTGTACCCTGGGCTGTATATGACATGCTCCTGACCACTGCACTCTGTACCCTGGGCTGTATATGACATACCCCTGACCACTGCACTCTGTACCCTGGGCTGTATATGACATACCCTTGACCACTGCACTCTGTACCCTGGGCTGTATATGACATACCCCTGACCACTGCACTCTGTACCCTGGGCTGTAATTTACATGCTCCTGACCACTGCACTCTGTACCCTGGGCTGTAATTTACATGCTCCTGACCACTGCACTCTGTACCCTGGGCTGTAATTTACATGCTCCTGACCACTGCACTCTGTACCCTGGGCTGTATATGACATGCTCTTGACAACCACGCTCTCTACCCTGGTCTGTATATGACATGCTCCTGACCAACGCACTCTGTACCCTGGTCTGTATAGGTCACACTCCTAACCACCGCACTCTGTACCCTGGGCTGTATATGACATGCTCCTGACCAACGCACTCTCTACCCTGGGCTGTATAGGACATGCTCCTGACCACCGCACTCTGTACCCTGATCTGTATATGACATGCTCCTGACCAATGCACTCTGTACTCTGGACTGTATAGGTCACACTCCTAACCACCGCACTCTGTACCCTGATCTGTATATGACATGCTCCTGACCACTGCACTCTGTAGCCTGGGCTGTATATGACATGCTCCTGACCACCGCACTCTGTACCCTGATCTGTATATGACATGCTCCTGACCACTGCAGTCTGTACCCTGGTCTGTATAGGTCACACTCCTAACCACCGCACTCTGTACCCTGAGCTGTATATGACATGCTCCTGACCACCGCACTCTCTACCCTGGGCTGTATAGGACATGCTCCTGACCACCGCACTCTGTACCCTGATCTGTATATGACATGCTCCTGACCACTGCACTCTGTAGCCTGGGCTGTTTATGACATGCTCCTGACCATTGTACACTATGACATGGTCTCCGGCCACTGTATGAGGTCCACCTTGCTAGTACAGGGTTGGACCCCCTTTTGCCTTTATTCTTCGTGACATGGATCCAACAAGGTGTTGGAAACATTCCTCAGAGAGTTTGCTCCATATGGTCATGATAGCGTCACGCAGTTGCTGCAGATTTGTCGGCTGCACATCCATGAACCATGGATACAAGGCAGGATGGATCCACCACACCATGACACCACCAGCCTGAACCACTGATACAAGGCAGGATGGATCCACCACACCATGACACCACCAGCCTGAACCACTGATACAAGGCAGGATGGATCCACCACATCATCACCACCACCACCAGCCTGAACCGTTGATACAAGGCAGGATGGATCCACCATATCATCACAACCTCCACCAGCCTAAACCATTGATACAAGGCAGGATGGATCCACCATATCATCACCACCTCCACCAGCCTGAACCATTGATACAAGGCAGGATGGATCCACCACATCATCACCACCACCACCAGCCTGAACTATTGATACCAGGCAGGATGGATCCACCACACCATGACACCACCACCACCAGCCTGAACCGTTGATACAAGGCAGGATAGATCCACCACACCATGACACCACCACCACCAGCCTGAACCGTTGATACAAGGCAGGATGGATTCACCACACCATGACACCATGACACCACCAGCCTGAACCGTTGATACAAAGCAGAATGGATCCACCACACCTTGACACCACCAACACCAGCCTGAACCGTTGATACAAGGCAGGATGGATCCCCCACACCATGACACCACCACCACCAGCCTGAACCGTGGATACAAGGCAGGATGGATCCATACTTTCATGTTGTTTACACCCAATTCTGACCCTACCATCTGAATGTTGCAGCTGAAATCAAGACTCATCAGACCTGGCAAGGTTTGTCCAATCTTCTATTGTCCAATTTTGGTGATCCTGTGCGAATTGTAGCCTCCGTTTCCTGTTCTTAGCTGACAGGAGTGGCACCCGGTGTGGTCTTCTGCTGCTGTAAACCATCTGCCTTCGGGAGTCACGCTTGTAACTGTCAATCTTGCAATGCCTCATGGGACTTGTAGTTTGGCAACAGCTGGAGGGCCGCCAGTTTGACACCCGCTTCCCGACCGCCCTATAGGAGAACTACTGCTACAGGGCGGCAGGGCTGCGCAAAATCACATGTATAGACACATGATTTTGTATTTCCAGGTAGCTTCCAATAGCGGCACGGGTAGGGGACGCGCACGTGCGTGCGCGCCCCTTACCCGTGCCGCCATTGGAAGCTACAGCTGTCAATTACTGGGCCCCAGACAGAGATTCCCCGGTGGCACCCGGCGATCAAATACCACCAAAAGAAAGGTCCATTTGTGGGGGAAAAAGGACGTAAATTTCGTTCAGGTGCAGCATTGCATGACCGCGCAATTGTCAGTTAAAGTGACTCAGCACGGAATCGCAACAGCCTGGTCAGGAAGGGGGGTAAATCCTATGGAAGGGGGAGGGGTTAAACTACCTCATCTCCGAAAAATATACTACCCTTCCTTACCAGCAATCTGGCGCTGCGTCACTTTAACAGACAATCGCGCAGTCATGCAACGCCGCACCCAAATGGAATTTACGAAATTTTTTCCCCACAAATGGAGCTTTCGTTTGGAGGTATTTAATCGCCTCTGCGTTTTTACTTTTTTGCATTATAACAAAAAAAACAGACAGACAATTTTCAAAACAATAAAATATTTTTTTGTTATTTTCTACTATAAAACATGTCCAATAAAAAAAATTAAAAAATCTAATTTCTTCATAAATTTAGGCCAAAATGGATTCTGCTCCATGTTTTTGGTAAAAAAAAAAAAAAAAATCCCAACAAGCGTATATTGATTAGTTCGCACAAACTTCATGGCGTCTACAAACTATGGGACGTATACTGGAATTTTTTATTTTATTTTTTTTCAGTAGTGATCGCGGAGATCAGCGACCTGCGATATTGTGGCGGACATTTTGACACTGACACTTTGCGGGAACCAGTGATCAGTGCTAAAAGTATACACTGATCACTGTACTAATGACACTGGTTGGGAAGGGGTTAACATCTAGGGTGATCAATGGGTTAAATGTTGCCTAGGTATGTGCTTGGTGTACACTAGGTGGTGCTGGTAACAAGGAGAAGTGATGGATCGTGTTCCCAGCTCTGCTCTGACACTTTGTGGGAACCAGTGATAAAAATATACACTGACAGCAATGTTCAGGAAAGACATTTCCCGCACTCCAGGTATGAATATACCTTGAGGGTTGTGTGGGATCCCTGATGTGCAGCAACATTCCTATAGAAGACATTTCCCGCACTCCAGGCACTAATACACCTCAAGGGTTGTGCACGATCCCTGATGTCCAGCAATATTCCTATAGAAGACATTTCCCGCACTCCAGGCACTAATACACCTCGAGGGTTGTGCACGATCCCTGATGTCCAGGAAGACAGGACTTCAGAGAGTAACATTTCCCTCACTCAGGACAGGAAAGTGGCTTCTTCCTCGTGTGCAGTCTCTGATGTCTGTAAAGATTTGACTTGTCTGAAAAACATTTCCCGCACTCAGGGCAGGAATACGGCTTCTCCCCCGCGTGAGACCTCTGATGCATGGACAGATGGGACTTCTGTGAAAAACGTTTCCCGCACTCAGGGCAGGAATAGGGCTTCTCCCCCATGTGAGATCTCTGATGTCTGTAAAGATTGGACTTCAGCGAAAAACATTTCCCGCACTCAGGACAGCAATACGGCTTCTCCCCCATGTGAGATGTCTGATGACTGTAAAGATGAGACTTTTGTGAAAAACATTTCCCGCACTCAGGGCAGGAATACGGCTTCTCCCCCGTGTGAGATTTCTGATGTCTGTAAACTTCAGTCTTCTGTGAAAAACATTTCCCGCACTCAGGGCAGGGGTAAGGCTTCTCCCCCGTGTGAGACCTTTTATGCACATTGAGACGGGATTTGTAACAAAAACACTTCCCGCACTCAGTGCAGGAGAACCTCTTCTCTGTTGGAAGGTCCCGCACCGTTTGAGGTTCCTCAGGATACGAAGAATCCGATGGTCCATGTACAGTGTGTGGTGCCGGATGGACATTGGAGGGAGCCGGGTTTCCTCCTGGACTGGACTGTGTGATGTCCTCATCTTCTACTTTCCAGTCTGGAGACAAAGTGAGACAATCCTCGGAGGTTTTCCTCATCTCCCGGACATGGACTACAATAGAAAGACAAAGAGGATTATTAGACAGGAGCTGATTGGTTCCCCCAAACCAAAACTCCGCCCACATCAGGCAGCTTGGCCTCTGAGGAGCTTACAATTCCACCCTTAAGGGAACTAAATCTCCTACTACACTGCTGAAAAAATGAAAGGAAGACTTTGTAATCCGAGTCTAGCATCAAGTCAGTGACACTCCCGGGATATTGATCTGGACAGGTAAGTCACAGAGGGGGTTGTTTATCAGTTTCAGCTGAACAGGTGCACTAGATGGGCAACAATAAGACGACCCCCAAAACAGGAATGGTTTTACAGGTGGAGGCCACTGACATTTTTTCCCTCCTCATCTTTTCTGATGTTTTTGCCTTTGGCTAGGGTCGGTGTCACTACTGGTAGCATGAGGCCATACCTGGACCCTACAGAGGTTGCACAGGCAGTCCAACCCCTCCAGGATGGCACATCAATAGGTGCCATTGCCAGAAGGTTTGCTGTGTCTCCCAGCACAGTCTCAAGAGCATGGAGGAGATTCCAGGAGACAAGAGCATGGAGGAGATTCCAGGAGACAGGCAGTTCCTCTAGGAGATCTGGACGGGGCTGTAGAAGGTCCTTAACCCATCAGCAGGACCGATATCTGCTCCTTTGTGCAAGGAGGAACAGGATGAGCCCTGCCAGAGCCCTACAAAATGACCTCCAGCAGGCCACTGGTGTGAATGTCTCTGACCAAACAATCAGAAACAGACTTCATGAGGGTGGCCTGAGGGCCCGACGTCCTCTAGTGGGCCCTGTGCTCACTGTCCGGCACCATAGAGCTGGATTGGCATTGGCCATTGAACCCCAGAATTGGCCGGTCCACCACTGGCACCCTGTGCTTTTCACAGATGAGAGCAGGTTCCCCCTGAGCACATGTGACAGACGTGAAAGGGTCTGGAGAAGCCATGGAGAACGTTCTGCTGCCTGTAACATGGTTCAGCATGACCGTTTTGGTGGTGGGTCAGTGATGGTCTGGGGAGGCATATCCATGGAGGGACGCACAGACCTCTACAGGCTAGACAATGGCACCCTGACTGCCATTAGGTATCGGGATGAAATCCTTGGACCCATTGTCAGACCCTATGCTGGTGCAGGGGGTCCTGGGTTTCTCCTGGTGCGGTGGGTCCTGGGTTCCTCCTGGTGCGGTGGGTCCTGGGTTCCTCCTGGTGCGGTGGATCCTGGGTTCCTCCTGGTGCGGTGGGTCCTGGGTTCCTCCTGGTGCGGTGGATCCTGGGTTCCTCCTGGTGTGGTGGGTCCTGGGTTCCTCCTGGTGCAGTGGATCCTGGGTTCCTCCTGGTGCCGGAAGTCCTGAGTTCCTCCTGGGGCAGTGGGTCCTGCGTTCCTCCTGGTGCGGTGGGTCCTGGGTTCCGGCCTCATGTGGGGAGAGTATGCAGGCAGTTTCTGGAGGATGAAGGAATTTATATCATTGAATGGTCCCCACACTCACCTGACCCAAATCCAATAGAACTCCTCTGGGATGTCATGTTTTGGGTCCATCTGACGCCGCCAGGTTGCACCTCAGACTGTCCAGGAGCTCAGTGATGCCCTGGTCCAGATCTGGGAGGAAATCCCCCAGGACACCATCCGTGGTCTCATTAGGACCCTCCCCCGACGTTGTCAGGCATGCATACAAGCACATGGGGGCCACACAGACTACTGAGGACCATTCTGAGTTGCTGCAATGACATTTCACCAACATGGACTCGCCTGCTGCATCATTTCTTCACTTTGATTTTCGGGGTGTCTTTGAATTCAGTCCTCTGTAGGTCGGTCATTTTCATTTCCATCCAACGATGAGGCATCCTTACGTTCCTCACCCATCCCCCGTCCATGTCAGTATAGAGATCCAGCAGGAGATTCCTCCCCATTGAGATCTGATGGGTTGTCAAAGTCTTCCTTTCATTTTTGAGCCGTGTAGTTAATGTCTTTATTCATGGACCTTAGTCAGAGAGTGAAGACACAACAGAACTGTCTTTTATAGGAGTGACAGTGATGAGGGGTTTATGGGTTGAATGTCCTCACACCCCTCTATCACTCATCGCCATCTTCCCAACACCAGAAGACCTGCACTCCCTGATTCAGTCCATGATTTAGTCATGAAGAACAGCGGGGCTGAGCCCCACCAGAGGTCAGAGAGTGAGGATGGGGGGAGAACAACCAAGATAAAGACTGGACTGATCCTAAAGACCACCATCATTGGTTTATTGACTCTTACTGACTCCTCCCCCATTATCACTTTCTGTTTAAGGTTCCAAAATTTGCGGATATTATCACATTATTGTCAACGTGTAAAAGTCTGTCCTCCAATCACATCAGATACTCACCGGCCACTTTACGAGGACCACCTGTTCAAAGGCTTGGTAACACAAAATAGCTAATCAGCCAATCACATGGCAGCAACTCAAAGCATTAAGGCCTCTAGATGTGGTGAAGACGACTCGCTGAAGTTCAAACTGAGCATCATAATGGGGAAGAAAGGGGATTTAAGTGACTTTGAACGTGGCATGGTTGTTGGCGCCAGACGGGCTGGTCTGAGGATTTCAAAAACTGCTGATCTACCGGGATTTTCAACCATCTCTAGGGTTCCCAGAGGATGGTCCGAAAAGAGAAAATATCTAGTGATCGGCAGTTGTGTGGAGGAAAATGCCTTGTTGAGGTCAGAGGTCAATATCTTGTTGAGGTCAGAGGTCAATGTCTTGTTGGTGTCAGAGGTCAGAGGAGAATGGGCAGACTGGTTGGAGATGAAAGAAAGGCAACAGTAACTCCAATAACCACTCGTTACACCAAGGTATGCAGGATACCATCTCTGAACGCACAACCTTGAAGCAGATGGGCTACAGCAGCAGAAGACCACGTCGTGTGCCACTCCTGTCAACTAAGAACAGGAAACGGAGGCTACAATTCACACAGGATCACCAAAACTGGACAATAGAAGATGGGAAAAACGTTGCCTGGTCTGATGAGTCTGGATTTCTCCAGAGATGGCTGTGTGTGAAAATCCCAGCAGATCAGCAGTTTTTGAAATTCTCAGACCAGCCCGTCTGGCACCAACAACCATGCCACGTTCAAAGTCACTTAAATCCCCTTTCTTCCCCAGTCTGATGCTCGTTTTGAACTTCGGTGAGTTGTCTTCCCTATCTATGATGGAGGGGATGTGTGATGAAGGGGGGGGGGGGGGGTCTGTGATGAAAGGGGTCTGTGATGAGGGGAATCTGTGATGGAGGGGATCTGTGCCGAGGGGGATCTGTGATGAGAGGGGTCTGTGATGAGGGGGATCTGTGATGAGGGGGATCTGTGATGAGAGGGGTCTGTGATGAGAGGGGTCTGTGCTGAGGAGTTTGTCATAGAGGGGATCTGTGATGAGCATGGACTGTGATGAGGGGATCTGTGATGAGGGGTCTGTGATGGGGGGGTCAGTGCTGAAAGGGATCTGTGGTGGAGGGGGGTCTGTGCTGAGGAGTTTGTCATGGAGGGGATCTGTGATGAGCATGGACTGTGATGAGGGGATCTGTGATGGGGGGGGGGGGGTCAGAGCTGAAAGGGATCTGTGATGAGGGGATCTGTGATGGGGGGGGGGGGTCAGTGCTGAAAGGGATCTGTGATGAGGGGGTCTGTGAAGAGAGGGGTCTGTGATGAGGGGGATCTGTGATGAGGGGGATCTGTAATGAGGGGATTGTCATGGAGGGGATCTGTGAAGAGCAGGGACTGTGATGAGGGGATCTGTGATGGGGGATCTGTGATGGAGGGGATCTGTGCTGAGAGGGATCTGTGCCGAGGGGGGGTGTGATGAGAGCAGTCTGTGATGAGAGTGGTCTGCTATGAGGGGGATCTGTGCTGAAGGGATTGTCATGAAGTGGATATGTGATGAGCAGGGACTGTGATGAGGGGATCTGTGATGAGGGGTCTGTGATGGGGGGTCAGTGCTGAGAGGGATCAGTGATGGAGGGGGGTCTGTGCTGAGGAGTTTGTCATGGAGGGGATCTGTGATGAGCAAGGTCTGTGATGGGATGTCAGTGATGGGGGGGTCCGTGATGGGGCATTCTGTGATGAGGAGGATCTGTGAGGAGTGGGGTCTGTAATGAGGGGGGTGTCATGGAGGAGATATGTGAAAAGCAGGGACTGTGATGAGGGGATCTGTGATGAGGGGGGGTCTGTAATAAGGGGATTGTCATGGAGGGGATATGTGAAGATCAGGGACTGTGATGAGGGATCTGTGATGGGGGGATCTGTGGTGGAGGGGATCTGTGCTGAGGGGGGGTCTGTGATGAGAGCAGTCTGTGATGAGAGCGGTCTGTTATGAGGGGGATCTGTGCTGAAGGGATTGTCATGAAGTGGATATGTGATGAGCAGGGACTGTGATGGGATGTCAGTAAAGGGGGGGTCCGTGATGGGGCATTCTGTGATTAGGGGGATCTGTGATGAGGGGGGTCTGTAATGAGGGGGGTGTCATGGAGGAGAGATGTGAAGAGCAGGGATGTGATGGGGGGATCTGTGATGAGGGGGGGTCTGTAATGAGGGGATTGTCATGGAGGGGATATGTGAAGAGCAGGGACTGTGATGAGGGATCTGTGCTGAGAGGGATCTGTGATGAGGGGATCTGTGATGGAGGGAATCTGTGCTGAGAGGGATCTGTGATGGAGGGGATCTGTGCCGAGGGGGGGTCTGTGATGAGAGCAGTCTGTGATGAGAGCGGTCTGTTATGAGGGGGATCTGTGCTGAAGGTTTTGTCATGAAGTGGATATGTGATGAGCAGGGACTGTGATGAGGGGATCTGTGATGGGGGGTCAGTGCTCAGGGGGATCTGTGATGATAGGGATCTGTGCCAAGGGGGGTCTGTGATGAGAGGGGTCTATGCTGAGGAGATTGTCATGGAGGGGATATGTGATGAGCAGGGACTGTGATGAGGGGGATCTGAGATTAGGGGGATCTGTGATGGAGGGGGGTCTGTGCTGAGACATTTGTCATGGAGGGGATCTGTGATGGAGGGGGGTCTGTGCTGAGGAGTTTGTCATGGGCATCTGTGATGAGCAAGGTCTGTGACGGGATGTCAGTGATGGGGGGTCCGTGATGGGGGGTCCGTGATGGGGTGATCCGTGATGTAAAAAAGGGGGATGTGGTGGGGGGAGGTTGTGATGTGAAGGATCATGAAGGGTCATAGCACCAACATGACACTCGGACCTCCACCAGAAAAAAATGTTACTGCCCGGACCCCCGTAAATTGTAATTCAGTACCCCTGATCTATACTATGTGCAGCAATCTTCTTGCCTTGGGTCTGAGACTATACAGACATATCCCTCCACCCGGCACTGTCAGCAAACAACAGGGCAAGTAACCCCGGGAGAATTGCTAGATCCAAGCATGGGACACAAGACCTAAGGCACACACCCAAGTCAAGCAATGCCTATGGGGAAATCAACATTTTGATGCCAGCTGAACCCCACAATCTAAGCATTTCTGCCTCCTCCCCCCTCCGCTATCATATCTGGCACCTTTTGGGGGGGGGGAGCGATTAGCTGGTTTTGACAGGTTCCCGCTCCCACTTCTGGCTCAGTTCATCACAGTGAACGGATCCGGAAGTTCGGCGCCCCCTGCAGCCCTCTGGGACACTTCCAAGGTCCCAGATCACTGCAGCCCATTCACAAAGTGCAGCATGTGCAGTTGGAAACCAGTTTCCCTTAGTCAAGATGGCGGTGCCAGCACCTGACAGCCGTTTGAAGAATCAGCTCAGGGTGAGGACACCGCTGGATGCAGGGACAGGTAAGAGTCCTATAATTAAAAGTCAGCAGTTACAGTATTTGTAGCTGTTGACTTTTAATTTTTTTTTTTGGGGGGGTTGGGGGGGGAGGTGGCGGTAATTGGTTTTAAATCCAGCCTAGACACATGAACTGCAGCACAGAGGACAAAGATTATCTGAGAGAAATACAGGACGGGGAGCACAGCTCAGAAAAGTGACCAGGATATTACAGGCTGGTATCGCCCAGTCCCCGCCCTACTTTTGGACCAATCAGTGAGCAGTATAGGTGGAGGGATGTATTTAGTATTAATGCCCCACCTGTGCTGATCTCTGTAGGAGTGTCCTCCTCTATAAATGTCACCATTATTCCATCCTCCTCCAAAGACTGCCGCTCGTCCCTCACATATGTCTCGTCTTCTTCTGCTTTACCCTCAAATCCTCTATCGCTCAGATCTGCACCCTAAACCAGGAGAATGATAGAAAAGATCATCTGTAAAGTTTAATATCGTCACATCACATATAAAAAATCCACACATCACCTCCACGAGTCCACGTTCTAGATCAGGGGTGTCAAACTGGCGGTCCTCCAGCTGTTGCAAAGCTACAAGTCCCATCATGCGTCTACCTTTGGAAGTCATGCTTGTAACGGTCAGCCTTGCAATGCCTCATGGGACTTGTAGTTTGGAGGGCCGCCAGTTTGACACCCATGTTCTAGATGCCCTGTCCCACTAACCTTGTAATAGTGAGGGATGGTGTGACCTTCCTGTTTGGAATCCCAGGAATGCAGAGGATGGAGACATCTCTCTGGGGGGTTCCTGGTATTAGGTGGCTCCATGAAATCCTTGAATTCTTCTGAAAACTCCTCCATCACTCCATACTCCTCATCCTCCTCTTTAAACTCTTCTTTAACAACAATATTATGATCCCCGAGGTTTCCACTCTGAAAGATATAATTAAACATTCCCTGTAACATACTATTGTATAAATCCACAACTACCAGCGATCGTTACTCATCTACCTGATAATATTTTGTATAGCTGTGATCGTCCTGTGTGGAGGCTCGGGAATACAGAGGACGGGGACATCTCTCTGGGGGGTTTTGGTGGCTGGATGACTCCACCATGGTGTCCTGGTACAGATCTTTGTGTAGGTCCTCCATCAACCCAACCTCATCCTCCTCCTCTTTTATCTCTTCTTTAATATTGATCCGTGTGGAATCCCGGGAATACAGAGGACGGGGACATCTCTCTGGTGGGTTCCCATTCCTGGATCCATCTGTAGGAAACACACACACTGACTGAATCCATTGTTTCTATGTGTTTATCAGATGATGGGGGATCTAGGTGGATCCTCCGTACTGCTCTCTCCTTTACAATAAAGTCTCCTCTTACCCGGTGATGTGAGGGGCGGCTGATTGTCCATCATGACGTCCTTGTAGAGATCCTTGTGTCCTTCTAAATACTCCCACTCCTCCATGGAGAAATAGACAGCGACGTCCTGACATCTTATAGGAACCTGACACACACAATGATACAGTCACCATCCAGGCACACCCCTTGTCTGTTACTGGAGAATGTCCCAGAATTCCCGGCACCGCTCACCTCTCCCGTCAGCAGCTCCATCATCTTCTTGGTGACTTCTAGAATCTTCTGCATGTTGTCTCTCTCGGGTTTTAGGGAGTCCCATGGAGGCACTGTGATGGTCGTATGGTCACCTGACTTCAGAAGAGGAAAACTCTGTATTGAAAAACCAATAGAGATATCAGGTGACCTCCCAGAATCCTCCTCACCTCTCGGGTCAGGTCTGTGTTTTATTAATAGAGATAGGAGTGATGTCATGTGACCTCCCAGAATCCTCCTCACCTCTCCGGTCAGGTCTGTGTTTTATTAATGGAGATAAGAGTGATGTCATGTGACCTCCCAGAATCCTCCTCACCTCTCGGGTCATGTCTGTGTTTTAGTAATAGAGATGAGAGTGATGTCATGTGACCTCCCAGAATCCTCCTCACCTCTCCGGTCAGGTCTGTGTTTTATTAATAGAGATAGGAGTGATGTCATGTGACCTCCCAGAATCCTCCTCACCTCTCCGGTCAGGTCTGTTTTATTATTAGAGATAAGAGTGATGTCATGTGACCTCCCAGAATCCTCCTCACCTCTCCGGTCAGGTCTGTGTTTTATTAATGGAGATAAGAGTGATGTCATGTCACCTCCCAGAATCCTCCTCACCTCTCCGGTCAGGTCTGTGTTTTATTAATAGAGATAGGAGTGATGTCATGTGACCTCCCAGAATCCTCCTCACCTCTCGGGTCACGTCTGTGTTTTATTAATAGAGATAAGTGTGATGTCACGTGACCTCCCAGAATCCTCCTCACCTCTCCGGTCACGTCTTTGTTTTATTAATAGAGATAAGAGTGATGTCATGTGACCTCCCAGAATCCTCCTCAACTCTCAGGTCAGGTCTGTGTTTTATTATTAGAGATGAGAGTGATGTCATGTGACCTCCCAGAATCCTCCTCACCGCTCCGGTCAGGTCTGTCTTTTATTAATAGAGATAAGTGTGATGTCATGTGACCTCCCAGAATCCTCCTCACCTCTCCGGTCAGGTCTGTGTTTTACCATAATGTAAAGCGCTGAGCAAACTGTCGGCGGTATATAAATCCTGTATAATAATAATAATAATTGAGATGAGTCATGTCATGTGACCTCCCAGAATCCTCCTCACCTCTCGGGTCAGGTCTGTGTTTTAATAATAGAAATAAGTATGATGTCATGTGACCTCCCAGAATCCTCCTCACCTCTCCGGTCAGGTCTGTGTTTTATTAATAGAGATAGGAGTGATGTCATGTGACCTCCCAGAATCCTCCTCACCTCTCCGGTCACGTCTGTGTTTTATTAATAGAGATGAGAGTGATGTCACGTGACCTCCCAGAATCCTCCCCACCGCTCCGGTCAGGTCTGTTTTATTATTAGAGATAAGAGTGATGTCATGTGACCTCCCAGAATCCTCCTCACCTCTCCGGTCAGGTCTGTGTTTTACCATAATGTAAAGCGCTGAGCAAAGTGTCGGCGGTATATAAATCCTGTATAATAATAATAATAATTATTGAGATGAGTCATGTCATGTGACCTCCCAGAATCCTCCTCACCTCTCGGGTCAGGTCTGTGTTTTATTAATAGCGATAGGAGTGATGTCATGTGACCTCCCAGAATCCTCCTCACCTCTCCGGTCACGTCTGTGTTTTATTAATAGAGATGAGAGTGATGTCACGTGACCTCCCAGAATCCTCCTCACCGCTCCGGTCTGTTTTATTATTAGAGATAAGTGTGATGTCACGTGACCTCCCAGAATCCTCCTCACCTCTCGGGTCAGGTCTGTGTTTTATTAATAGAGATAAGTGTGATGTCATGTGACCTCCCAGAATCCTCTTCACCCCTCCGGTCACGTCTGTGTTTTATTAATAGAGATAAGAGTGATGTCATGTGACCTCCCAGAATCCTCCTCACCGCTCCGGTCTGTTTTATTATTAGAGATAAGTGTGATGTCACGTGACCTCCCAGAATCCTCCTCACCTCTCGGGTCAGGTCTGTGTTTTATTAATAGAGATAAGTGTGATGTCATGTGACCTCCCAGAATCCTCTTCACCCCTCCGGTCACGTCTGTGTTTTATTAATAGAGATAAGAGTGATGTCATGTGACCTCCCAGAATCCTCCTCACCGCTCCGGTCTGTTTTATTATTAGAGATAAGTGTGATGTCACGTGACCTTCCAGAATCCTCCTCACCTCTCGGGTCAGGTCTGTGTTTTAATAGAGATGAGAGTGATGTCACGTGACCTCCCAGAATCCTCCTCACCTCTCCGGTCAGGTCTGTGTTTTATTAATAGAGATGAGTCATGTCATGTGACTTTCCGGAATCCTCCTCACCTCTCCGGTCAGGTCTGTGTTTTATTAATAGAGATAAGTGTGATGTCATGTGACCTCCCAGAATCCTCCTCACCGCTCCGGTCAGGTCTGTTTTATTATTAGAGATAAGTGTGATGTCATGTGACCTCCCAGAATCCTCCTCAGCTCTCCAGTCAGGTCTGTGTTTTATTAATGGAGATAAGAGTGATGTCATGTCACCTCCCAGAATCCTCCTCAACTCTCCGGTCACGTCTGTGTTTTATTAATAGAGATGAGAGTGATGTCACGTGACCTCCCAGAATCCTCCTCACCGCTCCGGTCAGGTCTGTTTTATTATTAGAGATAAGAGTGATGTCATGTGACCTCCCAGAATCCTCCTCACCTCTCCGGTCAGGTCTGTGTTTTATTAATGGAGACAAGAGTGATGTCATGTGACCTCCCAGAATCCTCCTCACCTCTCCAGTCAGATCTGTGTTTTATTAATAGAGATAAGTGTGATGTCATGTGACCTCCCAGAATCCTCCTCACCTCTCCGGTCAGGTCTGTGTTTTATTAATAGAGATAAGTGTGATGTCATGTGACCTCCCAGAATCCTCCTCACCTCTCCGGTCAGGTCTGTGTTTTACCATAATGTAAAGCGCTGAGCAAACTGTCGGCGGTATATAAATCCTGTATAATAATAATAATAATTGAGATGAGTCATGTCATGTGACCTCCCAGAATCCTCCTCACCTCTCGGGTCAGGTCTGTGTTTTATTAATAGAGATAAGAGTGATGTCATGTGACCTCCCAGAATCCTCCTCACCTCTTGGGTCAGGTCTGTGTTTTATTAATAGAGATAGGGGTGATGTCACGTGACCTCCCAGAATCCTCCTCACCTCTCCGGTCAGGTCTGTGTTTTATTAATAGAGATAAGAGTGATGTCATGTGACCTCCCAGAATCCTCCTCACCTCTCCGATGAGCAGGGAAATGATCTCCAGGATGAGGTTTAGTATCCTCTCAGTCATGTGACTCCGGTCCTCCTCCATCCTCATTGGTCTTGTGATCTATACTGGTTTTCCTGTAGACCAATAAGTAATAACAGAGAATTATCTGGACTGTACTGGTTATACTAGGATGGGGGTGTATGGGGGATAATATGAGGGTTTCTGTCATGTACCCAGTGGGATTACACACAGAGATACATTCAATTTAGTGTTTTCTTAGTTTTGAATTATTCAATGTAAAGTTTTGTTTTGATTGGTTTATTTTTGTTTAGTTTTGATCTGCTGGCAAAGAAAGCTGAATAAGATTCCCTTTATGGTCACAAAAACAGATTTGATGGCTTACCTGTAAAATTCATTTCTTGGAATACATCACGGGACACAGAGCGACCTTAATAAATCTTACTCAAAGGGATGTCCTAAAGCAATGCCCATGAGGGGAAAGTGGGATGTCGTAAAGCAACGCCCATGAGGGGAAGGTGGGATGTCCTAAAGCAACGCCCATGAGGGAAGGTGGGATGTCCTAAAGCAACGCCCATTAGGGGAAGGTGGGATGTCCTAAAGCAACGCCCATGAGGGGAAGGTGGGATGTCCTAAAGCAATGCCCATGAGGGGAAGGTGGGATGTCCTAAAGCAACGCCCATGAGGGGAAGGTGGGATGTCCTAAAGCATCGCCCATGAGGGGAAGGTGGGATGTCCTAAAGCAACGCCCATGAGGGGAAGGTGGGATGTCCTAAAGCAACGCCCATGAGGGGAAGGTGGGATGTCCTAAAGCAACGCCCATGAGGGGAAGATGGAATGTCCTAAAGCAACGCCCATGAAGGGAAGGTGTGATGTCCTAAAGCAACACCCATGAAGGGAAGGTGTGATGTCCTAAAGCAACACCCATGAGGGGAAGGTGTGATGTCCTAAAGCAACGCCTATGAGGGGAAGGTGGGATGTCCTAAAGCAACGCCCATGAGGGGAAGATGGGATGTCCTAAAGCAACGCCCATGACGGTAAGGTGTGATTTCCTAAAGCAACGCCCATGAGGGGAAGGTGGGATGTCCTAAAGCAACGCCCATGAGGGGAAGGTGACACAGCAACCACCAACAGGCCAAAAATGACCTCACACATCAGCCTGCAACCATTACAACAACAACTCATTCTCAGCCCCTCTATCATCCTCCTGGTAAAACCCTGAAAACGTGTAAACAAATACCAGTTTACGGTCCTGCAGAACTGAGCTACTGAAGCTTGATGACGGATAGCCCAGGAGGTATCTATTCTTCTGGTAAAAAGTGCAAATTTGGAAAAGGCCGAGCCTTTCTTTCACCCAATAAGCTCGAGTGATACACCGTTGAAAATTAGTGGTGCACCGTAATGAAAATTATGGTGCCGAAACCGAAAAATTCAAAATACACTTGGCCGAAAGTCGAAACCGAAATGCGCAGTTTTTAAAAATGAATATATATTTTTTGAGAAAAAATACACTTTGATTAAAAAAAAAAACAAAAAAAAGCCCAATATATACCCCAACTCTTTTTTAAATATGAAAGAGGATGTTACGGCGAGTAAATAGATACCCAACACGTCACGCTTTAAAATTGCGCATGCTCGTGGAATGGCGTGAAACTGCAATACTTAAAAATCTACATGGGGGATGCTTTAAAAATTTCTACAGGTTAGCAGTGTAACATACACAGGAGGTCTAAAGTGAGAATTATTGCTCTTGCTCCGACGTTCATGGCGATACCTCACGCGTGTAGTTTGAACAACGTTTACATATGTGGGCGTCGCTTCCATATGCGTTCATCACTACGTGGGAGCACGGGGGGATGGGAGCACTTTAAACTTTTTTTTTTAATTTATCTAATTTTTTTTTTTGCACTGTCCCTTTCAAAAAAATGTATCACTTTTATTCTTATCACAAGAAATGCATGCATCCCTTGTGATAGAAATAATTAGTGACAGGTCCTCTTTATGGAGAGATATGGGGTCAATAAGACCCCACATCTCTCCTCTACAATGTAAAGCATTGGATCAAAAAAAAAAGCATTGATCTAGTGCTTTATAAAAAAAAAAAAATGTCTTGAACCAGAAAGGACATCACTTTGGTCCTCCAAGGGCATAGAGATGAGTGGCGGCAATTTTTCCTTCACTCATCTCAATGTCCAGCGCCCATCGATGGTTTCTCATCTAAGGCTGAGAACTGCTGAGTGGCGGCCAGTGGTGGCAGTGGCAGGCGGCGGCAGTGGCCGGGGTTTTTTCGGCACCTGTATCAGTGATTTTTTTCATTTCGGCCAACAGGCGAAAGGGGTGTTTTCGGCCGAAACGTTTCGGCCACCGAAATTTCGGTGCATCCCTAATGAAAACCAATAGAAAATAGTGGACTTGGTAGTCACTTGACCCTTCTTTGGTCCTTCGAGAAGGGCAATAGAAAGATTAACTGCCAGACCGTGGCTGAAAGTTTCTGATACAATCTGACAACCTGCACCACAAAAAATGTGGAATTGTGTTTCCCGGTGGCTGAAACCTAGGAAAAAACCCAGCCAAGCACTTTCCTGCTTGGAAAGAAAAGCTGAAAACTCTTTAGGAAAAGAAGACGGCCAAAGTCGAAGGATCCCCTTGTCATGGAGAAGGATCAGGAATGGTCCCCTGTAAGGAAGAGTTTAGATATCCTCCTTTCCAAGGCAATGACAACAGGACACCACCTTCCTTACCTAAAATCTAAGGGAAGGTCCCAAATAAGCTCAAAATGGAGGTCTCCATAGAACAGAAAAAAGCCAAGATCAAAGATATGTATAACACCTTGCACAAATTGTACATATCTTTGATCTTGGTCTTTTTTCTGTTCTATAGAGACCTCCATTTTGAGCTTATTTGGGACCTTCCCTTAGATGTTAGGTAAGGAAGGTGGTGTCCTGTTGTCATAGCCTTGGAAAGGAGGATATCTAAACTCTTCCTTACAGGGGGCCATTCCTGATCCTTCTCCATGACAAGGGGATCCTTCGACTTTGGCCGTCTTCTTTTCCTAAAGAGTTTTCAGCTTTTCTTTCCAAGCAGGAAAGTGCTTGGCTGGGTTTTTTCCTAGGTTTCAGCCACCGGGAAACACAATTCCACATTTTTTGTGGTGCAGGTTGTCAGATTGTATCAGAAACTTTCAGCCACGGTCTGGCAGTTAATCTTTCTATTGGCCTTCTCGAAGGACCAAAGAAGGGTCAAGTGACTACCAAGTCCACTATTTTCTATTGATTTTCACACACCAAAGCATTTAACCTCTGAGAGAGGACTGCCGAGGCCGAACTCTGACCCATGACTGTAGTTAGAGCCAGAATCATATCAACCCTTGTGTGGAGAAAAGCCAAGATCCCACTTGTGAAGATGACCTTCCAAGCCTCACTACAGGTCCCATAGGATTTCCGGGTCCTGTGGTAAATATTTCTTGAAGTAGCCTTACTGGCCCTCATAAGTATGGTAATAACTGCATCAGATATTTCCTCGTCCTTCAGGATTCTGGCTTTAATAGCCATGCCACAACTTTAAAGAAGGTAGGTATATCGGCTCTTCCGAGAGGATATCAGGAAAGAACATAATGATCAAAAGATCGTCTACCAAGATATTAATGTCGGAGCACCATGCCCTCCTGGGCCAGGCTGGAGCAACCAAAATCAATTGTGTTTTCTATGCTAAGTAGACTCAGAAGAAGCTGCATCAGAAAAAAGACATAAATCAGAGAGGATTAACCCCATGGTGTCACCAGAGCGTCCAGTGCAACACCTGCAGATTTCTGTCCCTGGAATTGAGAACAGATCCATATCTGGTGATCCCCTCCTCGAACAGAGTCCCCAACACCAGGTAAAGACTCCTTTCCTTCAAAGATAACTGCCAGCGGCTGAACGCTCTACCTGACAATTCTCCACTCCAGGAAAGTGAACTGTGGGCAGAGCGGGGACATAAGGATCTACCAAAGGCAGAATGAGGTCCACCTACTTTTAGGACACTTGCCTCCTGGTGTCCCCGACAACATATGCATGCCACATCCTTGGTGTTGCCAGAATGCCCGCCGCAGTCCCGGGCATGTGACAGGTTCTCTCTAATAATACCCCCTTGTGCTCCCCTGAATCTAATCAGATTCAGATCACACTGCATTGGATTCCTTCATGGTTTGTTTTACCTGTTGCTTCTGGGTTAGCAACAAGAAGGGCAAGGGAAGGAGAGCAGACGGGAGTCCACTCTGATCACTCCCCTCTACCTGGTGGCCCCCCGCTATGCCAGTCCTGGGCCCACAGATGGGCTAGCGGAGCACAAGATACATGGCGAGGGTGCGTGGAGCAGGTCACCTCCTACACACCCCATTTATATAAACCGTGGTGACTTAAAACCCAAATCCTAAACAAATGTATTTCCTGTAAAGGAGAAGATAAATTCTTCTCCTACCTGCACCACCGAACTACACTCTGATGGAGACCCAATACTGGATGAAGTCTTATAAAAATGACTCTTCCTGGAGTTTCCTTCTCCTGATCCTCCCCCCCCCCCCACAGTGCTCAGTGGTTTACCTGCCAACGTCCATGGTAATACTGTTTCCTTGAACTCTACCCTGTAATGTGTTGCTGTACCTTGTCCCTCAACCGTGTCCCGTACCGTGTCCTTATATTGTGCCACGTACCGTATCCCTGAGCTGGGTCCTTGTACCATTGCCCTATGTCGTGTGTCTTGTCTTTCTACAGTGTACTGTATTATCTCCATCAACCTTCTTCCTCTACTGGGTCGCCATTACGTCTCCCTGTACCGTGTCCCATACCATCTCCCTGCACCGTGTCTCGTACCGTCTCCCTGCACCGTGTCCCGTACCGTCTCCCTGTACTGTGTCCCGTACCATCTCCCTGCACCGTGTTCTGTACCATCTCCCTGCACCGTGTCTCGTACCATCTCCCTGTACTGTGTCCCGTACCATCTCCCTGCACCGTGTCCCGTACCATCTCCCCCATAATGTGTCCCATACCATCTCCCTGCACCGTGTCCCGTACCATCTCCCTGTACCGTGTCCCGTACCATCTCCCTGCACCGTGTCCCGTACCATCTCCCTGCACCGTGTCCCGTACCATCTCCCTGTACCGTGTCCCGTACCATCTCCCTGCACCGTGTTCTGTACCATCTCCCTGCACCGTGTCCCGTACCATCTCCCCCATAATGTGTCCCGTACCATCTCCCTGTACTGTGTCCCGTACCATCTCCCTGCACCGTGTTCTGTACCATCTCCCTGCACCGTGTCCCGTACCATCTCCCCCATAATGTGTCCTGTACCATCTCCCTGTACCGTGTCCCGTACCATCTCCCTGCACCGTGTCCCGTACCATCTCCCTGCACCGTGTCCCGTACCATCTCCCTGCACCGTGTCCCGTACCATCTCCCTGTACCGTGTCCCGTACCATCTCCCTGCACCGTGTTCTGTACCATCTCCCTGCACCGTGTCCCGTACCATCTCCCCCATAATGTCCCGTACCATCTCCCTGTACCGTGTCCCGTACCATCTCCCTGTACCGTGTCCCGTACCATCTCCCTGTACCGTGTCCCGTACCATCTCCCTGTACCGTGTCCCGTACCATCTCCCTGTACCGTGTCCCGTACCATCTCCCTGCACCGTGTCCCGTACCATCTCCCTGTACCGTGTCCTGTACCATCTCCCTGTCCTCCTGCTGGTGACCCTCTAGTGATATAAAGATCTATATAGAGGAATCAGGACCTCCTTCCTCCTACTGGGGATCCCTCTAGTGATCTACATAGAGGAATCAGGACCTCCTTCCTCCTGCCGGTGACCCAACTAGTGATCTATATAGAGGAATCAGGACCTCCTTCCTCCTGCCGGTGACCCCTCTAGTGATCTATATAGAGGAATCAGGACCTCCTTCCTCCTGCCGGTGACCCCTCTAGTGATAGGATCTATATAGAGGAATCAGGACCTCCTGCCGGTGACCCCTCTAGTGATCTAAAGATCTATATAGAGGAATCAGGACCTCCTTCCTCCCGCCGGTGACCCCTCTAGTGATATAAAGATCTATATAGAGGAATCAGGACCTCCTTCCTCCTACTGGGGATCCCTCTAGTGATCTATATAGAGGAATCAGGACCTCCTTCCTCCTGCCGGTGACCCCTCTAGTGATCTATATAGAGGAATCAGGACCTCCTTCCTCCTGCCGGTGACCCCTCTAGTGATCTATATAGAGGAATCAGGACCTCCTTCCTCCTGCCGGTGACCCCTCTAGTGATCTATATAGAGGAATCAGGACCTCCTTCCTCCTGCCGGTGACCCCTCTAGTGATATAAAGATCTATATAGAGGAATCAGGACCTCCTTCCTCCCGCCGGTGACCCCTCTAGTGATCTATATAGAGGAATCAGGACCTCCTTCCTCCTGCCGGTGACCCAACTAGTGATCTACATAGAGGAATCAGGACCTCCTTCCTCCTGCCGGTGACCCCTCTAGTGATATAAAGATCTATATAGAGGAATCAGGACCTCCTTCCTCCTGCTGGCGACCCCTCTAGTGATCTATATAGAGGAATCGGGACCTCCTTCCTCCCGCCGGTGACCACTCCAGTGATCTATATACAGGAATCGGGACCTCCTTCCTCCTGCCGGTGACCCCTCTAGTGATATAAAGATCTATATAGAGGAATCAGGACCTCCTTCCTCCTGCCGGTGACCCCTCTAGTGATCTAAAGATCTATATAGAGGAATCGGGACCTCCTTCCTCCTGCCGGTGGCCCCTCTAGTGATCTATATAGAGGAATCGGGACCTCCTTCCTCCTGTCGGTGGCCCCTCTAGTGATCTATATAGAGGAATCAGGACCTCCTTCCTCCTGCCGGTGACCCCTCTAGTGATCTATATAGAGGAATCAGGACCTCCTGCCGGTGACCACTCCAGTGATCTATATAGAGGAATCAGGACCTCCTTCCTCCTGCCGGTGACCCCTCTAGTGATCTATATAGAGGAATCAGGACCTCCTTCCTCCTGCCGGTGACCCCTCTAGTGATATAAAGATCTATATAGAGGAATCAGGACCTCCTTCCTCCCGCCGGTGACCCCTCTAGTGATCTATATAGAGGAATCAGGACCTCCTTCCTCCTGCCGGTGACCCAACTAGTGATCTACATAGAGGAATCAGGACCTCCTTCCTCCTGCCGGTGACCCCTCTAGTGATATAAAGATCTATATAGAGGAATCAGGACCTCCTTCCTCCTGCTGGCGACCCCTCTAGTGATCTATATAGAGGAATCGGGACCTCCTTCCTCCCGCCGGTGACCACTCCAGTGATCTATATAGAGGAATCGGGACCTCCTTCCTCCTGCCGGTGACCCCTCTAGTGATATAAAGATCTATATAGAGGAATCAGGACCTCCTTCCTCCTGCCGGTGACCCCTCTAGTGATCTAAAGATCTATATAGAGGAATCGGGACCTCCTTCCTCCTGCCGGTGGCCCCTCTAGTGATCTATATAGAGGAATCGGGACCTCCTTCCTCCTGTCGGTGGCCCCTCTAGTGATCTATATAGAGGAATCAGGACCTCCTTCCTCCTGCCGGTGACCCCTCTAGTGATCTATATAGAGGAATTAGGACCTCCTGCCGGTGACCACTCCAGTGATCTATATAGAGGAATCAGGACCTCCTTCCTCCTGCCGGTGACCCCTCTAGTGATCTAAAGATCTATATAGAGGAATCAGGACCTCCTTCCTCCTACTGGGGATCCTTCTAGTGATCTATATAGAGGAATCAGGACCTCCTTCCTCTCGCCGGTGACCCCTCTAGTGATATAAAGATCTATATAGAGGAATCAGGACCTCCTTCCTCCTACTGGGGATCCTTCTAGTGATCTATATAGAGGAATCAGGACCTCCTTCCTCCTGCCGGTGACCCCTCTAGTGATCTATATAGAGGAATCAGGACCTATTTCCTCCTGCCGGTGAAGTGCTGGACTGGTGAAGCAAGCCCGACAGGAGGAGGAGCTGCTGCCGCCATATCACCCAGTCAGGCCAGGGATTGGGCATCCACAGCTTCAATATTTTATTTTTATTATCTAATCTCATTGGTCACTTCATGCCCTTCCCAGCCGGTGCCATTAGTACAGTGTCGGTGCTTTTTATTATCACTGATCCCTGTATTGGTGTCACTGGGGATGTCATTGACACAAAGTCAGTCCCCCCCCCCCCAGTGTCAGAATGCCCGCCACAGTCCCGCTATAAGTCGCTGCTCGCCGCCATTTGTAAACGCTATAACTTTCACTTAAACCAATTAATTTACATGAATTGGGATTTTTTTTTAGCAAAGACACGGAGCAGAATACATTTTGTCCTAATTTTATTTTAAAAAAAATTTACTGGATATGATTTATAGGTCAAAAATATTTTTTTTTTCTCAAAATTGTCGGTCTTTTTTTGTTTACAGCGTAAAAAATAAAAATGCACAGGCGATCAAATACCACCAAAAGAAAGCTTCATTTGTAGGGGGAAAAAAAGGACATGAATTTCATTTGGGTGCGGTGTTGCACGACTGCACAATTGTCAGTTAAAGTAACGCAGCGCCGTATCGCAAAAAATGGCCCGGTCAGGAGGGGGGGGGGGGGGGGGTAAATCCTCAGGAGGGGGAGTGGTAATAACAGCGTGGCTGTGCAGGGCTCCGCCTACACGGCCACGTCATTCATTCGTAGTGTTCTGTGAATGAATGAACTACAAGTCCCGACAGCTTTAGCTGCATTTTTCACTGCATAAAATATATCCACTCCACAGAAAATGTTTCTTCTCGCTGTAAGGCCGAGGGGAGGGGGGGGGGGTATTTGGAGAAATTGAGACTTCCCCTTACAGATATGGGGGAGGGGCAACATAACCTGAACTACAGTTCAATTAAAGTAACGCAGCGCAATAGTTAGTGTCAGATCGCTCGCCGCACTATCGCAGCCCCACTGTAAGTCGATTATTATGGCGTCCTAAACTTTGAATGTTTTTACCATTGTGCTGTTTATCTCCTCCTCCCCTCCCCCGCCTGTCTCCAGCACCGCACCCGGGGACTAGCAGGGAGGGGAGAGACCTTGCAATGTGATGAGCACCGATTGGCTGCTCCTCAGGAAAGGGGAGTGTCAGTTTCTCTTAAATTCTCAGCAGATGTGCATCTGCTGAGCGAGTAAATGAGGCGCCGGCCCCAATGAGGGAAAAAAACAAATTGGAATATTGCTATTCATTCGGACCCTTGCAGAATACATCCTTACATAAGATTTTGGCGGAGTGCCCCCTTGTGTCAGAATGTGGCGGGGTGCCCCTTTACGTCACAGTTCAGCCCAGTGCCCTCTTTTGTCGGGGCTCAGCCCAGTTCCCCCTTTTGTGAGAGTTCAGCCCAGTGCCCTCTTTTGTCAGAGTTCAGCCCAGTGCCCCCTTTTGTCAGGGTTCAGCCCAGTGCCCCTTTTTGTCGGGGTTCAACCCAGTGCCCCCTTTTGTCAGGGCTCAGCCCAGTGCCCCCTTTTGTCAGAGTTCAGCCCAGTGCCCCTTTTTGTCGGGGTTCAACCCAGTGCCTCCTTTTGTCGGGGTTCAGCCCAGTGCCCCTTTTTGTCAGAGTTCAGCCCAGTGCCCCCTTTTGTCGGGGCTCAGCCCAGTGCCCCCTTTTGTCGGGGCTCAGCCCAGTGCCCCCTTTTGTCGGGGTTCAGCCCAGTGCCCCCTTTTGTCGGGGTTCAGCCCAGTGCCCCCTTTTGTCGGGGTTCAGCCCAGTGCCCCCTTTTGTCAGAGTTCAGCCCAGTGCCCCCTTTTTGCCACGCCTCAGCAGAGTGCCCCCTTTTGTCAGGGCTCAGCAGAGTGCCCCCTTTTGTCAGGATTCAGCGGAGTGCCCCCTTTTGTCAGGATTCAGCGGAGTGCCCCCTTTTGTCAGGATTCAGCGGAGTGCCCCCTTTTGTCAGAGTTAGCTGCTAACTGGACAATAAATGGTTAAGTGAGAAGCTCCTGGAAGAACAGAGAGGGGGAGGGAGATAGATGGGGAGAGGGGAGGGAGGTGGGGAAAGCTCCATGGTAAGGCAGAGACCACTCACCCCCAGGCTGCTCTCTGCAGGGTCAGACATCCGCAATCATACAGCCAATGGATGGGACAGACACAGAGAGGAGGGGCAGGAAGAGGTGGAGCAAAACAATACAACTCTCCTCTCCTGTCTATGGGGGGGGGGTGTGCTTCCCCGGACCAGTGTGCACAGCTGCAGCCTGTCCGCCCCGATGTTTACCGATCGCTTTCCCAAGTAAACCTCGCTGCTTGTCAGCCGCAGGGCTAAATGAAAGGAAAAACAACCTGCCCGGCGCCTGGAACGGCATGTCCCGGGCATCAGACGGTAGGATTTGCACATCCCTCATCTTGTAGAAAGACTTTTTCATTCTACTTTCACTGTCCTATGAAGCTGCATGACCCCAGACCCTCTGTCTGGACAGTGCTGATTGGCCCTGTGTTGATCACATGCACCCTCTCAAAAAAAAAAAAAAATCTCTAGCAATGCACACCAAACTGAGCATGTGCAGAGTGAATGCTAGAAATCTGTAATCAGCAGGTGGAAGGGGAGGATCAGAGAGAACACGAGGAGGATTAACCCCTTAGGTTCTGCAGTGAGTATAACAAGCATGCTTTACTGCATCTACAGGCTGATCGTACTGCTGGGGGTTTAGTAACACCTTAACCGATTGGCCGCCGCCCTGAAGCAGAAAAACTGCTACACGGCGGAAGGGCTGCACAAAACCGCGTGTATATATATAAAAATCTCACACAGTATAACACACAGTATATATATATATATATATATATATATATATATATATATATACAGTTGCAAGAAAAAGTATGTGAACCCCTTGGGATTACGTGGAGTTTTGCATGAATTGGGCATAAAATGTGCTCTGAACTTCATCTAAGTCACAACAATAGAAGAACACAGTCTGCTGAACATAATACTACACAAACATTAGATGTTGCCATGGTTTAATTGCACATAACATGTAAACATTCACAGTGCAGGGAGGAAAAAGTATGTGAGGCCCTAGCTTAATGACTTCTCCCAGAGCTAATTGAAGCCAGGAGTGAGCCAACCTTGACTCCAATCAGTGTGATGATATTGGATGTGTTGCTGACAGCTGTCCTGCCCTTAAAAAACACACACTTGTTTTGGGTTTACTGGTTTCAAGAAGCACTGTCTGATGTGAACCATGCCTCGCAGAAAAGAGCTCTCAGAAGACCTACCATCAAGAATTGTTGACTTGCATGAAGCTGGAAAGGGTTACAAAAGTATCTCCAAAAGCCTTGATGTTCATGTGTCCACGGTAAGACAGACTGTCTACAAATGGAGAAAGTTTAGCACTGTTGCTACTCTCCCTAGGCGCGGTCGTCCTGTAAAAATGACTGCAAGGCACAGCGCAGAATGCTGCATGAGGTAAAGAAGAATCCCAGAGTGTCAGCTAAAGACCTACAGAAATCTCTGGCACATGCTAACATTTTTGTTGACACATCTACAATAAGGAAAACATTAAACAAGAATGGAGTACATGGGAGGACACCACGGAGGAAGCCATTGCTGTCCAAAAAGAATATTGCAGCACGTTTGAAGTTTGCAAAAGAGCACCTGGATGTTCCACAGCACTACTGGCAAAATATACTGTGGACAGATGAAACCAAGATTGAGTTGTTTGGGAAGAACACACAACACTATGTGTGGAGAAAAAAAGGCACAGCACACCAACATCAAAACCTCATCCCCACTGTGAAACATGGCGGAGGGAGCATCATGGTTTGGGGCTGCTTTGCTGCCTCAGGGCCTGGACGGATTGTTGTCATTGATGGGAAAATGAATTCCAGAGTTTATCAAGACATTTTGCAGGAAAACGTACGACCATCTGTCCGCCAACTGAAGCTCCGCAGAGGATGGGTGATGCAACAGGACAATGACCCAAAGCATACAAGTAATTCAACAAAACAATGGCTGCAACAGCACAGAATACGCCTTCTGGAGTGGCCCAGTCAGAGTCCTGACCTCAACCCCATTGAAATGCTGTGGCATGACCTTAAGAGAGCGATTCACACCAGACATCCCAAGAATATTGCTACACTGAAACAGTTTTGTGAAGAGGAGTGGTCCAAAATGACTCCAGATCGTTGTGCAGGTCTGATCTGCAACTACAGGAAACGTTTGGTTGAGGTTATTGCTGCCAAAGGAGGGTCAACCAGTTATTAAGTCCAAAGGTTCACATACTTTTTCCTCCCTGCGCTGTGAATGTTTACATGTTATGTGCAATTAAACCATGGCAACATCTAATGTTTGTGTAGTATTATGTTCAGCAGACTGTGTTCTTCTATTGTTGTGACTTAGATGACGTTCAGAGCACATTTTATGGCCAATTCATGCAAAACTCCACGTAATCCCAAGGGGATCACATACTTTTTCTTGCAACTGTATATATATAATGTACTACTTTGTTATATATATATATATATATATATACTGTGTTTTATTTATTATATATATATATATATATATATATATAAATAAAACAATATATATATATATATATATATATATATATAAAAAACACACAGTATATATATATATAACACACAGTATATATGTGTGTGATTTTGCATTTCCGTCCTACCTGCACCGCCAATGGCGGCTTCAGCTGTCGATCACTGGGTCCCTGATGGTGAGTCCCCGCCGACACCCATCGATCGCCGAGTATCACTGACGGGGGAGAGTTCTGTATGTAAACAATACAGATCTCTCCCCCCGTCAGCTCCTGCATGCTGCTTTGTATGGCTCTGCATAGCCGAGCCATACAAAGCAGAATGCTTGCACAGTAAAACACATACGGCACACAGTTAACCCTTTGATCGCCCCTGATATTAACCCCTTCCTGCCCAGTGCCATTAGTACAGTGTCAGTGCTTTTTATTGGCATTGGTGTCATTGAGGATGTCAGTGACACCAAGTCAGTTCCCCCCCCCCCCCCCCCCAGTGTCAGAATGTCGGTCGCATTCCCGCAATAAGTCGCTGATCGCCGCCATTACTAGTATAAAAAAAAAAATCCGGTATCTATACCGCCATTTGTAGACGCTATAACTTTCACGTAAACCAATTAATTTACACGCATTGCTATTTTTTTTTGTAGCGAAGTCACGGAGCAGAATACATTTTTTGAAATTTATGGCAAAATTTGATTATTTTACAGGATATTAATTATAGCAAAAAAGTTACAAATATTTTTTTTTTTCTCAAAGTTGTCGGTCTTTTTTTTTGTTTATAGCGCAAAAAATAAAAAACCGCAGAGGCGATCAAATACCAGGGCAGCACAGCGGCTAAATGGTTAGCACTTCCGCCTGGCAGTACTCGGGTCGTTGGTTTGAATCTCAGCCACGGCACCTCCTGCCTGGAGTTTGCATGTTCTCCCTGTGCCTGCGTGGGTTTCCTCTGAGTACTCCGGTTTCCTCCCACACTCCAAAGACATGCTGGTAGGTGAATTGGCTCCTGTCTAAATTGTCCCTAGTATGTGTATGTATGAATGTGAGTTAGGGACCTTAGATTGTACGCTCCTCGGGGGCGGGGACTGATGTGAATGTAGAATATATATGTAAAGTGCTGCGTAAAATTGACGGCGCTATAGAAGTACCTGAAATAAATAATAATAAATACAACCGAAAGAAGGCTCTGTTCATGGGGGGGAAATGATGTAAATTTCATTTGGGTGCAGCGTTGCACGACCGCGCAATCGTTAAAGTAACGAAGCGCCGTATCGCAAAAAATGGCTTGGTCAGGAAGGAGGGGGGGGGGGGTAAATCCTCTGGAGGGGGAGGGGTTAATGACACCGACAAGGGTTGTTTCACATCGCCAACAATACAAACTCCTATTGGGAGTATTAGGATGGGTACCTACCCAATGGGGTTCACCATCCTGGATCTGGGAGAAACATTCCACGTGGCTTCTTAACCTCTTCACGCCGGCGAATCACGGCGGTCACATTGACCCTAAAACCCCGCCTCCCAGCTTCTGAAACTCTTAAAGGGCCGAGAGGCGGGGTTTTAGGGTCATGTGACCGCCGTGATTCGCCGTCACATGATCAGAAAAGGTCCCGATCGAAAGGTGAGCTTTCCGTGAGTTGCGGACATATCCGTAGGGCGCGCGCTCTCAGCACATACGTATTTACTAATTGCACGCAAATATGCGGCCGCTCAGCGTCACGGCCCAGATGCCGCATATTTGCGTGCAATCGGCGTCAAGGGGTTAAATTCCATTAATGACACCGACATTTACATCGCCAACAACAACAGTAGTGCCCTTCAGAGGCTCGGAACGTATCCTCTGGAGGGCGAGGGGTTAAGTATCTCGTTTTGTGAGTGCATAAACGCATGTAAACGCAACGCACACGAATGTGACTCCGAGATCCCTGTCCTTCCCAATGGGAAAAACACAAAAACGCATGTAAACGCAACGCACATGAATGTGACTCCGAGATCCGTCCTTCCCAATGGGAAAAACACAAAAACGCATGTAAACGCAACGCACATGAATGTGACTCCGAGATCCCTGTCCTTCAAATGGGAAAAAACGTACGGCGAACGCATGTAAACGCAACGCACACGAATGTGCCTCCGAGATCCCTGTCCTTCAAATGGGAAAAAAACACAAAAACGCATGTAAACATAATGCACACGAATGTGACTCCAGGATCCCCGAACTTCCCAATGGGAAAACACAAAAACGCACGAACGCATGTAAACACAACGCACACGAATGTGACTCCGAGATCCCTGTCCTTCCCAATGCGAAAAACACAAAAACGCATGTAAACGCAACGCACACGAATGTGACTCCAGGATCCCTGTCCTTCCCAATGCGAAAAACGCACGGTGAACGCATGTAAACGCAATGCACATGAATGTGACTCAGAGATCCCTGTCCTTCCCAATGGGAAAAAAACACAAAAACGCATGTAAACATAATGCACATGAATGTGACTCCAGGATCCCCGAACTTCCCAATGGGAAAACACAAAAACGCATGAACGCATGTAAACGCAACGCACACGAATATGACCGACATCCCTGTCCTTCCCAATGGGAAAAAACAAAAACGCACGGCGAACGCATGTAAACGCAACGCACGCGAATGTGACTCAGAGATCCCTGTCCTTCCCAATGGAAAAAAACAAAAATGCACGGCGAACGCATGTAAACGCAACGCACACGAATGTGACTCAGAGATCCCTGTCCTTCCCAATGGGAAAAAAACACAAAAACGCACAAACGCATGTAAACGCAACGCACACGAATGTGACTCCGGAATCCCTGTCCTTCAAATGGGAAAAAACACAAAAACGCAAGGCAAACGCATGTAAACGCAACGCACACGAATGTGACTCCGAGATCCCTGTCCTTCCCAATGGGAAAAAACAAAAACGCATGTAAACGCAGCGCACACAAATGTGACTCCGAGATCACTGTCCTTCCCAATGGGAAAAAACACACAAACGCATGTAAACGCAACGCACACGAATGTGATTCCGGGACTCCCAGATCCCTGTCCTTCCTAATGGGAAAAAACAAAAACGCACAGCGAACGCAGGTAAACACAAGGCACACGAATGTGACTCCGAGATCCCTGTACTTCCCAATGGGAAAAAAACACAAAAACGCACAAACGCATGTAAACGCAACGCACACGAATGTGACTCCAAGATCCCTGTCCTTCAAATGGGAAAAAAACACAAAAACGCACAGCAATCGCATGTAAACGCAACGCACACAAATGTGACTCCGGAATCCCTGTCCTTAAAATGGGAAAAAACACAAAAACGCAAGGCAAACGCATGTAAACGCAACGCACACGAATGTGACTCCGAGATCCCTGTCCTTCCCAATGGGAAAAAACAAAAACGCATGTAAACGCAGCGCACACAAATGTGACTCCGAGATCCCTGTCCTTCCCAATGGGAAAAAACACAAAAACGCACAGCGAACGCAGGTAAACGCAAGGCACACGAATGTGACTCCAAGATCCCTGTCCTTCCCAATGGGAAAACACAAAAACGCACGGCGAACGCATGTAAAGGCAACGCACACGAATGTGACTCCGGGATCCCTGTCCTTCCCAATGGGAAAACGCATGGCGAACGCATGTAAACGCAACGCACATGAATGTGACTCCAGGATCCCTGTCCTTCCCAATGGGAAAAAACACAAAAACGCATGTAAACGCAGCGCACACGAATGTGACTCCGAGATCCTTGTCCTTCCCAATGCTAGGGGAAAATAAACCCCACACAAACGCACGGCAAACGCAACGCACACAAATGTGACTCCGGGATCCCTGTCCTGCTAGGAAAAAGAAAAAAAAACGCATGGCGGACGCATGTAAACGCACGTGTGGAAATTCATGACATATGTGCAGTTGCTGGTGTGTTCCTGCGGACCGATCCCCCACCGGCAAAACGATTATTCGGGGGTGACGTTTGCTGACGGCGCGATCGATGAAACCGCTTGCGTCTCGTTTCGCCGTGACTTCTTTATTTCGGTATTTTCCTTTCGGAACATGAAAGAATCTAAACTAGGAGGAAAATCTGAGAGCGACACGAAGACTGCGGCCCGTTGTATCGTACGTTCATACGTGTGTTCATACGTGTGTGTGTGCGTCAGGCCGAAAACAGGGAGATGTAAAGAGGGAAGGAGATATTTGGTGGCCCACATGGGAGAGTGATGGGAGATCAGATATAAAACAACCTCATTACCTCCTCTGCTCACTTCCAGCAACGGCTCCTCTATATTCCTTCCTCCATGAAGCCTCCTAGCTGTACCTGACATCACTTCCTGTCTGAGACTGACACCACTTCCCGTCTGAGCCTGACATCACTTCCTGTCTGAGCCTGACACCACTGCATGTCTGTGCCTGACATCACTTCCTGTGTCAGCCTGCCATCACTCCTTTCTGTGTCTGCCATCACTTCCTGTCTAAGCCTGCCATCACTTCCCATCTGAGCCTGACATCACTTCCCATCTGAGCCTGACATCACTTCCTGTCTGAGCCTGACATTCCTTCCTCTCTTCCACAGAGACTTCCTGTCTCTGTATAAGTGAGATCACCATCTTGTGGCGCTCAGGAGAACTGCAGCTCTGAGAAATGTTGCAGGAAACTGAAACAAAACTGTGTAAGATTACAGCACGATTTATTAACCGCCTCCAAAAGATTTTACCCCCCCCCCACCTCCCCCAGTGACCAGGGCATTTTTTTTAATTTTTTTTTTTTTTTTTGCTGTTCAGCATCGTACTACTTTAACTGGCAATAGTTCAGTCATGCAACCCTGTAGCCAAAATAACATTTATATAATTTTCTTTCACACAAATAGAGCGTTCCTTTTTTTAATTTTTTTTATTTTTTTTTTTTTTTTGCTGTTCGGCATCACACTACTTTAACCTCCTCCCGCCCGCCATATAAGGAAATGACGGGCGCAAGGCAGCTCTCTCATTCTGGGAGGACGTCCTCCCACTCTAACCGCGCATGCGCAGCTCCGGGGGCCCGCAGTGCGGCGATTGGCAGTGTGCGTTGTCCCTCGGACACAGCGGATCACCGATCAACGGAAAGAGCTGAAGATGTCGGCTCGGTCATGTGATCGGCTGTGTCCAATCACAGCTGATCACATGTAAATAGGGAGATGCCAGAGGAGAGGAGAGCCGGTAATCGGCAATCCTCAGAGGGGACATGGGCACTGATCATCAGTGTAGCCCAGGGACGGACTGACAACTCATGGGGCCCCTGAGCAATAGGTGATCATGGGGCACGTGTCCTCGCCCACACTCAAACCACACCCAAAAAAGCCTATGAAAGGTACCAGGGACATCTCATGGGGCCCCCTACTGACCCCGGGACCTTGGGCAGTGCCCGAGTTCTCCAATGGTCAGTCCGCCACTGGTGTAGCCCCAGCAGTGCCACCTCTCAGTGTCCATCAGTGCTAGCTGTCAGTGCTCATCAATGCCACCTGCAAGTGCCCATCAGTGCCTCATCAATGCCACGTATCAGTGCCCATCTGAGCTGCCTTTCAGTGCCACCTATCAGTGCGGCCAGCCAGTGCCACCTATCAGTGCCACCTAACAGTGCCAGTCAGTGCCACCTAACAGTGCTGCCAATCAGTGCCACCTGTCAGTGCCGCCTATCAGTGCTGCCTATCAGTGCCATACATGAGTGCTGCCTTTCAGTGCCCATCAGTAATGCCTGTCATTGCCCAACAGTGCCACCTACTAGTGCCTCCTCATCAGTGCCACCTACTAGTGCCTCCTCATCAGTGCCACCTATCAGTGCCACCTTTCAGTGCAGCCTATCAGTGCCCATCACTGCAGCCTCATTAGCGCACATCAGTGAAGGAGAAAAATCACTTATTTACCAAATTTTATGACAAAAAAACTAAGAAAAAACTTTTTTTTCAAAATTTTGTTGGTTTTGGTTTGTTTAGCAAAATATAAAAACCCCGAGGTGATTAAATATCATCAAAAGAAAGCTCTATCTGTCACAAAAAAATGATAAAAATTTCATATGGGTACAGTGTTGCATGACCGCGCAATTGTCATTCAAAGTGTGACAGCGCTGAAAGCTGAAAACTGGCCTGGGCAGGAAGGGGGTAGAAGTGCCCGGTGGGCAGGAAGGGGGTAGAAGTGCCCGGTGGGCAGGAAGGGGGTAGAAGTGCCCGGTGGGCAGGAAGGGGGTAGAAGTGCCCGGTGGGCGAGGGGTTAATTGACAATAGTTCAGTCATGCAACCCTGTACCCAAAATAAAATGTATATCATTTTCTTTCACACAAATAGAATGTTCCTTTTTTTATATTATTATATTAAAATTATTTTTTTATTATTATTATTATTATTATTAAAAAAAAGACCAAAAATGTTGAAAACAAATGATATTTTCTGCTTTCTGTTATGCAACATGTCAAATTACATCAAGTTTCTTTAAAAATTTAGAACAAAATCTATTTTGCTACATGTCTTCGGTGAAAAACAAACAAAAATCCTGATACTGCAGGCCTTACAGTGAAGGAAATGCGTATTTGCTCCCCTGCTGATGTTGAATGTTTGCCCCTCACAGAGAAACGATCGGTCTAAAAATCGAATGTTCGGTGTAACACTGAGAGACAGAATACAACAACAAATTCAGCAGAAATGCGTCTAACAAATGATGACTGATCTGCATGTTCATGAGGGAAAGAAGGATTTGATCCCCTATCATTCAGCAGGATTTCTGGCTACCAGGTGTCTTTCATACAGGTAACAAGCTGAGATTAGAAGCAGTCTCTGAAAGGGAGTGCTGCTAATCTCATTGTGTTACCTGTATAAAAAAGACACCTGTCCACAGGAGCAATCAAACCATCAGATTCCAAACTCTCCACCATGGCAAAGAGCTGTCCAAGGATGTCAGGGACAAGATTGTAGACCTACACAAGGCTGGACTGGGCTACCAAACTATGGCCAAGCAGCTTGGTGAGAAGGTGACAACAGTTGGTGCAATCATTCACAAATGGAAGAAACACAAAACAAGTGTCAGTCTCCCTAGGTCTGGTGCACCATGCAAGATCTCACCTCGTGGAGTGTCAATGATCATGAGAACAGGGAGGAATCATCCCAGAACTACACGTGAGGATCTTGTCAATGATCTCCAGGCAGCTGGGACCACAGTCACCAAGAAAACAATTGGTAACACACTACGCCGACAAGGACTGAAATCCTGCAGTGCCCGCAAGGTCCCTCTGCTCAAGAAAGCCCATGTCCAGGCCCGTCTGAAGTCTGCCACTGAACATCTGAATGATGCAGAGGAGGACTGGTGGGAAGTGTTGTGGTCAGATGAGACCAAAATCCAGCTCTTTGGCATCAACTCAACTCGCCGTGTTTGGAGGAAGAGGAATGCTGCCTATGACCCCAAGAACACCATCCCAACTGTGAAACATGGTGGTGGAAACATTCTGCTTTGGGGGTGTTTTTCTGCTAAGGGGACAGGACAACTGCACCGCATCAAAGGGACGATGGATGGGGCAATGTACCCTCAAATCTTGGCTGAGAACCTTCTTCCCTCAGCCAGGGCATTGAAAATGGGTCGTGGATGGGTGTTCCAGCATGACAATGACCCAAAACACGTGGCCAAAGCAACAAAGGAGTGGCTCAAAAAGAAGCACATTAAGGTCCTGGAGTGGCCTAGCCAGTCTCCAGACCTTCGTCTGATTGAAAATCTGTGAAGGGAGCTGAAAGTTCGAGTTGCCAAACGTCAGCCACCAAACCTTAATGACTTGGAGAGGATCTGCCAAGAGGAGTGGACCAAAATCCCTGCTGAAATGTGTGCGAACCTGGGGGCCAACTCCAGGAAACATCTGACCCCTGTGATTGCCAACAAGGGATTTGCCACCAAGTACTAAGTCATGTTTTGTGAAGGGGATCAAATCCTTATTTCCCTCATGAACATGCAGATCAGTCATCATTTGTTAGACGCATTTCTGCTGAATTTGTTGTTGTATTCTGTCTCTCAGTGTTACAATACACCAAACATTCGATTTTTAGACCGATCATTTCTGTGGGAGGGGCAAACATTCAACATCAGCAGGGGAGCAATTACGCATTTCCTTCACTGTATATACCATCTAGTCAGACATTTGTAGTTCATTTCCATTGTGCTCATCTTTGTCACCTCGTGTGTTCATATAAAAACTTTATTCCTTGGCTGTGCATTCCATTCTGATCCAAGCTCCATTTCCCATTTTCTCAAGAACCCCAGAGGATCAGTTCCTTCTTTAATCATAAGGATCTTGTAAATCCTCGAGCATTCGCTCCCTCTTTATGCTTTGTCTGATCAGGATAGCGACCATTTCCCCCCTGACCACAGAGCACCCTAAACGTGGTGCAGGATTTAGCCCAGTCCAGTGGTAGTGTAGACCTTGATGGGCTGGATGCTCCTACCACACAAGGGCTGGACACCCCATGCACAAGGGGCCTAAGAAATGCCATCAGCTTGTGACCCATTCCACCAGACTCCTAGAACTGAAGGATTCCATTTCTGGGTGGATGTGCTGTAGAAGAACCGAGACCACGACGGCATTGTGCGGTGATAAATTAATCCAACTTTATTAATCATATATATGTGGCACACAACAGTAGATACAAGATATTTATATCGTCTAGATCAGGGGTGTCCAAACTATGGCCCTCCAGGTGTTGAGGAGCTTCAAGTCCCATGAGGACTTGCAAGACTCTGACATCCACAGGCAAGAAACCCAGAGGCAGAGGCATGATGGGACTTGTAGTACTTCAACTGGAGGGCCATAGTTTGGACACCCCTGGTTTAGATCATCTAAAACTGATTAACATAAGAAACACCCCTCATGAATACCAGCCAAACCCACTTATGTAATCCTCTAAATATAAAAAGTCCTGTAAATTCCCAGAAGACACTTTCATCTCTTATCCATAACAAGTTCATTGGGTACAAGAGAACCCCGAGCCTCTCCTGCTCATTCCCGCACAACAAGTCCGTGTCACCATCTACAAGGTTAGAGGACCAGAAGGAGAACAAGACCATGGCTACCATGACCATTGCCTGACTGAAGCCATGCTCACTTTTCTTTCTAATGCTGCTTCTATGATCTACTCCACAGGTGTCAAACACAAGGCCCGAATGTGGCCCTCCAAGCCATTTCATGTGGCCCTTAGACCTCCCCTGCAGCTGTAGCATCCCTCTCATCTCCATCTTGTCTCAGCAGTTGGCAGAAGGGAGGACAGAACTCCTCTGTTAAATCCTGCACTTCTCTATGTACCTATGAGAGGCTCGTCTCTGCAACCCTCCCCCCCGGTCCCAGAAGTTGGCAACAGAGCGGAGGACAGAACTCCTCCTACAGATCCTGCGCTTCTCTGTGCAGCCGCAAAACCCCCTTGTCTCTAACTCCCCAGTTCTAGGCATTCAGCAGACTCCAGCCTTCTGGTCTTCCTCCAGACCCTGTACCTTCTGCTTCCCAGCTCCTCCTCCAACTTCTTCCCAGCAGCAGCAGGTAAGGGGGGTGTACTGTGATGTAGGGGAGGGTGGGGTGTTCGGGACATCTAGACTTACAGGTACAGCTGGCCATTGAGGGCAACCATAGTGCTGATGCGGCCCACCATGAAATTCAGTTTGACACCCCTGGTCTACTCAGATACAGATTTGGTAGATCTACATTAGTGTAACCCTTTCACTCCAGGCAACGTAAGGGTTTACATCAGCAGCAGCACGGGCTTGTAACTATAGCACCAGGGAGGCATGGTGGGTGTCAGCGGTGAGAGCAGACCAGGAGGCATGGTGGGTGTCAGCGGTGAGAGCAGACCAGGAGGCATGGTGGGTGTCAGCGGTCAGAGCAGACCAGGAGGCACGGTGGGCGTCAGCGGTCAGAGCAGACCAGGAGGCACGGTGGGCGTCAGCGGTCAGAGCAGACCAGGAGGCACGGTGGGCGTCAGCGGTCAGAGCAGACCAGGAGGCACGGTGGGCGTCAGCGGTCAGAGCAGACCAGGAGGCACGGTGGGCGTCAGCGGTCAGAGCAGACCAGGAGGCACGGTGGGCGTCAGCGGTCAGAGCAGACCAGGAGGCACGGTGGGCGTCAGCGGTCAGAGCAGACCAGGAGGCACGGTGGGCGTCAGCGGTCAGAGCAGACCAGGAGGCACGGTGGGCGTCAGCGGTCAGAGCAGATCAGGAGGCACGGTGTGTTTCAGCGGTCAGAGCAGATCAGGAGGCATGGTGGACGTCAGCGGTGAGAGCAGAACATCAGAAAACATCTGATCTCTTATCTCCCCTTCAGCGAATGAACATGGAAGCTGCGACTACGTCACTTCTGGGTTCAGCGCTGTCATTTCCCAGTTGCTGTGGCTGGGGAAGGAGCTGACCAAGTATGATCTGTGCTTGAGCATATTTTTGGGGTCCAGAAGTGACGTTGGAGGTCTAGTAGACCTCTTGAGGTCTCAACCCTCGGTTCACAGCTAAGCATTTTCTGCCAGGATTTGCAGAAAACACACTACAGTCCACTTAACACGATTTCCTATGGGACACATTCACAGTAGTAGCAGCAATATGACCACACACTTAGCACTTGGTAAGTTCCGATCTCTTGCAGTTGTGATGTGTGAATAATCTATGGAGATGAGTAATAGCTGGACAGAGAAAAAAAAACAAGTATTTCCAATCTGCAACTGATGGAATCTCTTTTGGCAGAACCAGATGGAACACAAGTGGCCAGATATCTTCTGTGGTATTGTTGGACACATCCCCTAAAGCAGCAGCCACTGGGTGTTGGAGAGCCTAGGCCAGCTTAGAAAAAGGCGCTTTTACCGAACAGAGACATCTCCTTGGTTGGTCTCCCAGCTTCACACCTGCCTGCAAAGCTGTCATCCATGAGAGGAGATAAAATATGGAAAGGAGGTATTGATCATGGGAGGGGAAGTGGAACATGTACTAGGAGGTGTGGACAAATGCTTAGCTGGAGCCCTCAAGCCTGGCTGTGATGTATCAACAGTCAGGAGAACCTGGAATGGACGTTTCTATTGAGGCTTCAGATGCTTGGCAAGATGCTACTTGACCACATCCTAGTCACTGGTACTGAGCCAGTATTGGTCATCTCCTGGCTTACTATCTGGCAATAAAGAAAACTCTTGAGAACACATCTCAGTTGGTGAATGATGAAAATGCATTGAATGTTTAATCAAAGCTCCTTAAAAAAAAAAAAAAAAAAAAAAAAAAAAAAAGATAAAAACATGAGGATAATGAGGAAAACAGTTCAGTCGCTGGTGCTTATCTGAAAAAATTGTCAAGAGGTGAAATATTCACAGGCCTTCTAGGTGTGCTTCTGATGGACATAAGCACTAAAACTCTGTGTATCAATCCATTGCATTCCAGTTTGCGCAACAATTTTAATTTGTTTTTTTAAAAGTAGCATTTATCTTCTCACATCTTTCCTAGCTTAGGGGATAACACTGGAACTGTGAACCTAAGGGGACACCCACAACACCTTTAATCCCTCCCCTTCCAGAATTTCCTCTCTGCAACCGAAGCTTGAAAATCCCCCCCCGGTGATAGATTATCCCACCATCAACTGTTAAAGCGTTGTCACGTTTAGAACATCAAAATAGCTTCTTCTCAGTATGAACCTTCTGGTGTTTGGTAAGTACCTTCCGAAGTCTAAAGGTTTTGTCACATTCTGAACATTGGTACGGCTTCTCTCCAGTGTGAATACTCTGGTGACTGATAAGATTCGACTTCCGTGAAAACGATTTGTCACACTCTGAACACGGATATGGCTTCTCTCCAGTGTGAACCTTCGCGTGTTTGGTAAGGTTTGACGCCATCGTAAAAGCTTTCCCACATTCAGAACACCGATATGGTTTTTCTCCAGTGTGACTTCTCTGGTGTCCAATAAAATCTGTCATCTGTCTAAAAGATTTGCCACATTCCGAACACGGATACGGCTTCTCTCCAGTGTGAATCCTCTGGTGGGTGATAAGGGATACCTTCTGTGTAAAAGCTTTGCCACATTCCAAACACGGATACGGCTTCTGTCCAGTGTGACTAATTTTGTGTATAATAACATGGGACTTGTGTGTAAAAGTTTTGTCACATTCAGAACACGGATATGGCGTCTCTCCAGTGTGAACCCTCTTGTGAAGACTCAGCTCACTATTGGTTCTAAAAACTTTGCAACATTCAGAACACGGATACGGTTTCTCTCCAGTGTGAATCCTCCGGTGTCTGATAAGACTCGACTGCACTGCAAAAGCTTTCTCACATTCAGAACATTGATATGGCTTTTCTCCAGTGTGGACCCTCTGGTGTACGACAAGCTGTCTTTTGGATGTAAAAGCTTTGCCACATTCGGAACACTCATATGGCTTCTCTCCGGTGTGGACCCTCTGGTGTATGGTAAGCTCTGTCTTGGTTTTAAACGTTTTACCACATTCAGAACACGGATATGGCCTCACTCCAGTGTGAACCCTCTGGTGTTTGATGAGCTTTCCCTTCACTGTGAAAGTTTTGACACATTCGGGACACTGAAATGGTTTCTCTCCGGTGTGAACTTTTTGATGTGCGATACGTTTTGCCTCCATTGTCAAACCTTTCCAAACAAGAAATAGCTTCTGAAATGGATCCTTTCATGTATACATGGGTTGAACTTTATTGCAAAGCCATTACCACTGCCAGATCACTGAAATGACTTCTCACTTGTCCTCTGAGGCTGGATCAATGTTGAAGAGCATTTAGAATGCCGATAGGTCTTGTGTCCTGTGCGAGTCCTCCAGTGAACTGCAATAAAGACTGTCCGTCACTTAAGACACCCGTATGGCTTATTTCCCATGTGACTGAGTTGTACTTATGAAGACCAACAGGACCGAAAACGTGGTTCTTCAATCCACCTACACAGGAAAAAACAAACAAATAAATATCAGAATTCTATATAAAAAAAAAAAAAAGCTAAATAAAAGTTGCTTTCCATTTTTAACAATTATTATTAACTATATCCAATATATAAAAAAAAGGAATAAGTACAATATTATACATGCTTAAAATATTTGTATTTAATTTTAATGGGGACACAACTGTCTATTACCATTGGCTGGTAAAATTGACAGTTTGTAACAATTTTTCATGCAGGAGAATCTCATTCTTTGTTCCCAATCAGAGCATTGTGCTGCATAGCGATGGGTGAATGTGCGTGGGTTTGACTTGCAGGTACGTTCTTTTGGTGCGTCTAAAAATCCAAAAATTACAAAAACTTAAAATGTAAACCCCACTAAAAGTTAATAAAATGCAAATCTTGAAAAATCAATTTAAGGCTAATTATTATTATAATACAGGATTTATATATTGCCAAATGTTGGTGCAGTGCTTTACAACATGAGAGCACACAGTACAGGTCTAATATAAGAGGAAATAGGAGGGCCCTGCACCCTAGAGCTTACAATCTAGAATGAAGCGTCAAGTGATTCAAAAAGGTAATAACTGAGGGATGAGCCAATGGAAAAAATAAAAGTTTCATTGTTAGGTGGAGGCACGATTGCGTTCTTTAGAGATAAGGGTTTTCAGGGATCACCTAAAAAGGTAGACAAAGTAAAAGATAGTTGGACAGATTGAGGTAGAGTGTTCCAGAGGATGGGAGAGGCTCGAGAGAAGTCTTGGAGGTGAGCATGAGGAGGTGATGAGGGAGCTAGAGAGCAAAATGTCTTGTGAAGAGCGAAGGCAATTGTTTGGATGATATTTTGAGACCAGGTTGGTGATGTAGCTGGGGGCAGAGTTGTGGATGGCTTTGTAAGCTGTTGTTAGTAGTTTGAATTTTATTCGTTGGGCAAGTGGAAGCCAGTGGAGGGATTGGCAGAGAGGGGTAGCAGACACTGAACAGTTGGTAAGGCGTGGTTGATATTTTGAGACCAGGTTGGCGATTTAGTTGGTAAGGCGTGGTTGATATTTTGAGACCAGGTTGGCGATTTAGTTGGTAAGGCGTGGTTGATATTTTGAGACCAGATTGGCGATTTAGTTGGTAAGGCGTGGTTGATATTTTGGGACCAGGTTGGCGATTTAGTTGGTAAGGTGTGGTTGATATTTTGGGACCAGGTTGGTGATGTAGCTGGGGGTAGAGTTGTGGATGGCTTTTTAACCTGTTAGTATTTTGAATTTTATTTGTTGGGCGAGTGAAAGCCAGTGGAGGGATTGGCAGAGAGGGGTAGCAGACACTGAACAGTTGGTAAGGTGTGGTTGATATTTTGAGACCAGGTTGGTGATTTATTGGTAAGGCGTGGTTGATATTTTGAGACCAGGTTGGCGATTTAGCTAGTAAGGTGTGGTTGATATTTTGAGACCAGGTTGGCGATTTAGCTAGTAAGGTGTGATTGATATTTCGGGACCAGGTTGGTGATGTAGCTGGGGGCAGAGTTGTGGATGGCTTTGTAAGATGTTGTTAGTATTTTGAATTTTTAATAGGCAAGGGATTGTCAAACAAAAAAGCACAGAGAGCTGGGCTTGGTCAGGTAGGACATGTATCAATGCAAAAAAAAAAAAAAAAAGTTAAATAATACCATTCAGCGGTGAGTTGATTTATTAGGGCATTAAAAATGCTGAATTCCTTTAAGCAACATGATTGGGTGATGCCATGAACCTGCAGTGCAGTCACATGATGCCAGCTAATCCCACCTCTCCAGTGCAAATGCAGAAACCCATCTAACATTTGCTATCATTTCTGAACACAATTGCACTTATGCTGACCATCTTTTTATTATTTTAAATTTGTTATTTGTACAATCCACAAAAAGGAAGAAAGATACAATCCAAGTCGAAGCATGACATCGCCAGTCAGATACAGACTAATGCAGGCCATTCTAGGGTCAAATTCTGAACAAATTTTCTTTAGACATTTTGTGTGTTTTGTAATCCAATGATGCCACCATTGATTCTGGAATTCGACCAACCATGCCTTCACTTTCACCTCATGTTGCTAACATGAGGGCGTTCATTTTTTTTTTGTTTCCAGGTCACAGCTCACGATCACTTCTTCGATTATATTTCTCGCACGATTCTCCCATCATCGGATTAGAAATGAAGAAAACTGCCATCCTTGTACCCACAGAATCCTCCTCAATGAATGTTCTACAATGGAGAGTCTCACCGACACGGCTAAACGTAAAGATCCATTGTGAGGAGATCACAGAATACGGGCCGGGAGCTGAAACATTGTGTGAGCCCCCCTTATAGAAGGCCTTCATTGACATAGAAACGACCACAACTGTGGGGGCAATAAACACTTTGGTCATGGCTATGTCATGTATAACAGTCAGCACCCATGTCACGTACGACACAATGTATAGAGCAGAGCGGCCAGCACTATTGTAATACATAATGTATACAGTAGGGAGGTCAGTACTATAATAATGTACAACACAATATACAGAGCAGGGTGGTCAGTACTATGTAATGTACAACACAATATACAGAGCAGAGTGGTCAGTACTATGTAATGTACAACACAATATACAGAGCAGGGTGGTCAGTACTATAATAATGTACAACACAATATATAGAGTAGGGCGGTCAGTAGTATTATAATGTACAACACAATATACAGAGTTGGGAGGTCAGCACTATTGTAATGTACAACACAATATACAGAGCAGGGTGGTCAGTACCATTATAATGTACAACACAATATACAGAGCAGGGTGGTCAGTACCATTATAATGTACAACACAATATATAGAGTAGGGCGGTCAGTACCATTATAATGTACAACACAATATACAGAGCAGGGTGGTCAGTACCATTATAATGTACAACACAATATACAGAGTTGGGAGGTCAGCACTATATAATGTACAACACAATATCCAGAGTTGGGAGGTCAGCACTATGTAATGTACAACACAATAACGAATGCTTTGAGTCTGTGGTCAGTAGGATGAAAACAATGTTCAGCCATAGCCAAGGGAGGGAGGAGTACCCTCCATTATCTCACCACTGTCACAAACATGTCAAGGATGCAGGCCCAGGGTAACTAAACGAGGGGAGGACCTTGTTTGGTGTCGCAGGGAACGAGAGGAAGCTTCTTGTTAATCAGTAAAGCAGGGGACTCCAAACTGCGGCCCGGGGGCCAGATGCGGCCCTTTGCTTGCCTTTATCCTGACCTTGGGGCACTATTTCATTCACCAGCACCAACCATGTTGCACAGATCCTGCCAATTACACCAACAATGGGGCACAATTTCTCAGCATGACACCAACAATGAAGCCCAATGACCCTTATAATGGGGCACAATTCCTCCCAATGTCATCAACAATACGCAGAACTCCTGCCAATCACACCAGTGATGGAATACTATTCCTACCAATGATGGGACACTATTCCTACCAATGACACCAATGATGGGGCACAATTCCTCCCCATGACACAAACAATGAGGCCCAATGACCCCTATAATGGGGCACAATTACTCCCAATGACGCCAATGAGGGGGCACAATTACTCCCAATGATATCAACAATGGGGTACAATTCCTCCCCATTGCACCAACGAGGCCCAATGATCCCTATAATGGGGCACAGGTCCTGCCAATTACACCAACAATGGGGCACAATTCTTCCCCATGACACCAACAATGAGGCCCAATGACCCTTATAATGGGACACTATTCCAACCAATGACACCAATGATGGGGCACAATTCCTCCCCATGACACCAACAATGAGGCCCAATGACCCTTATAATGGGGAAGAATTACTCCCAATGATGGGGCAGAATTACTCCCAATGATAATAACAATGGGATACAATTCCTCCTCATGACACCAACAATGAGACTCGATTACCCTTATAATGGGGCACAATTCCTGCCAATGACATCAACAATGGGGCACAATTCCTGCCGATCACACCAGTGATGGGATGCTATTCCCATCAATGATGGGCCACTATTCCTACCGATGACCCCTATAATGGGACACAATTCCTCCCCATGACACTAACAATGAGGCCCAATGACCCCTATAATGGGGCACAATTCCTCCCCATGACATCAGCAATGGGGCACAATTCCTACCAATCACACCAGTGATGGGACACTATTCCTACCAATGATGGGTCACTATTCCTACAGATGACACCAATGATGGGGCACAATTCCCCCCAATGACACCAATGATGGGGCACAATTCCCCCCAATGACACCAATGATGGGGCACAATTCCCCCCAATGACACCAATGATGGGGCACAATTCCTCCCACTGACACCAAGGATGGGGCATTGTTTACTCCAACTGATGCCAGGACATTTTCTACTCCTGGTGGCCACATTGCAGCCCCTCTAAAGTCTGAAGGACAATAAACTGGCCCTTTGTTTTAAAAGTTTGGAGACCCCTGCAGTAAAGCCAGCTGTGATACACCTGGTACAGTCTACAATACCTCTAGCCACCACTAGAGGGAGACTCCACCCATATCTAGTTGGCTGGCCACACACACGGGCCGATACAAATCTGCCAATCTGGTGCACTCTAAGGCTGGCCACACATTTTACAATTTTCTTGTACAACTTTCTTTTACTTTGAGCTTGACCTGGTGTCATACGGTTTTGGTCAAACGCTTTCAGTTTGCAGCAATCAGGCGGGCCCCTCGCACTACATAGGTGAAGGTAAATCTAAAGGAAATTGAACATGAAAATTGTATAATGTGTGGCCAGCATAACGGTTGGGGAGCAGTCTAGGAATTGTCACTCACTGATGGGATTCCTCGCGCTACCCTATGAGCTGGAATCCTTCTACCCCCTCTAGCCACTCCCCATGCCCACCCCCACACCTGACATACAACAGGGGGACAGATGGGGGAAATGGGGGGGGGTAGGCAGGCAGCTGGGGGAGGGGGAAGTAGATGGGGAAGTGGGGGGGGGGGACAAGTGGGCAGTGAGTAGTAAGTAGGAGGGAAAAATTGCCCATTATCTGTGGTCAGTAGGGGGGGGGTGCTATTATCTGTTAATTAAAAAAATGGTGTTCATTGGGGGGAAATGTTGGGTGTTAGTGCTTTGTAGAAAAAGGGGGAACATACAGTAGGTGCTCAGTGAGGACCAGGGGGTGGCCGGGTGCTCAATAGAGAGACAGGAGGCACTGGTGCTCAGTGGTAGAACAGGGAAGCAGTGTGGGGGGGGGGCAGAGAGGTGGACAGAGGAGGCAGTGGGGGCACATTGGGATGGACTGGGGAGTAGTAATGATACAGAGGGGTGGACAAGTGAGCAGTGGGGGGACAGAGAAGTGGACAGGGGAGCAGTGGGGTGGACTGACAACTCATGGGGCCCCTGGGTAATAGGGGATCATGGGGCCCCTGTGTCCTTGCCCAAATTCAAAAAAGCCTATGAAAAAGGTACCAGGGGCATCTCATGGGGCCCCCTACTGACCCCGGGCCCTCGGGCAGTGCCCGAGTTTCCAAATGGTCAGTCCGCCCCCGAGTAGTGAACAGGGGAGCAGTGGGAGGGGAGAGTAGTGGACAGGAGGACAGAGGGGGGAGCAGTGGAGGCCAGAGAGGTGAACAGGGTGGCAGTAGGGGGACAGAGTACTGGACAGGGGAACAGAGGGGAGGACAAAGTAGTGAACAGGGGGAAAGAGGGCTGGACGGGGGGGGGGGAGCAGTGGGGGGACAGAGTAGTGAACAGGGGGGCAGAGAGAAGAGCAGTGGAGGACAGAGGAGTGAACAGGGGGACAGTGGGGGGACAGAGGAGCGGACAGGGGGGCAGAGAGGGGAGCAGTGGAGGACAGTGGGGGGTTAGAGTAGTGGACAGGACAGAGGGGAGAACAGGGGAGCAAAGTAGTGGACAGGGGGGCAGAGAGGGGAGCAGTGGGGGGACAGAGTAGTGGAGGGGGGGGGGGCAGAGTAGTGGACAGGAGGACAGAGGGAAGAACAGGAGAGCAGTGGGGGGGGGCAGAGTAGTGGACAGGGGGGCAGAGAGGGGAGCAGTGGAGGACAGAGGGGTAAATAGGGGGGCAGTGGAGGGACAGAGTAGTGGACGGGGGGGGGGGGGACAGAGTAGTGGACAGGAGGACAGAGGGGAGAACAGGGGAGCAGTGGGGGGGGGGCAGAGTTGTGGACAGGGGGGCAGAGAGGGGAGCAGTGGAGGATAGAGGGGTGAACAGGGGGGCAGTGGGGGGGGGGCAGAGTAGTGAACAGGGGGGCAGAGAGGGGAGCAGTGGAGGATAGAGGGGTGAACAGGGGGGCAGTGGGGGGACAGAGTAGTGGACAGGGGGACAGAGGGGAGAACTGGGGGGGACAGAATAGTGTACAGGGGTACAGAGGGGAGAACAGGGGAGCAGTGGGGGGGGGCAGAGAGGGGAGCAGTGGAGGATAGAGGTGTGAACAGGGGGGCACAGAGTAGTGGACAGGAGGACAGAGGGGAGAACAGGGGAGCAGTGGACAGGGGGACAAAGTAGTGGACAGGGGGACAGAGGGGAGAACAGGGGAGCACTGGGGGGGGGGGCAGAGGGACAAAGGGGAGAACAGGGGAGCAGCGGGGGGGGACAGAGTAGTGGACAGGAGGACAGAGGGGAGAACAGGGGAGCACTGGGGGGGACAGAGTAGTGGACAGGGGTACAGAGGGGAGAACAGGGGAGCACTGGGGGGGGGGGCAGAGGGACAAAGGGGAGAACAGGGGAGCAGCGGGGGGGGACAGAGTAGTGGACAGGAGGACAGAGGGGAGAACAGGGGAGCACTGGGGGGGACAGAGTAGTGGACAGGGGTACAGAGGGGAGAACAGGGGAGCACTGGGGGGGACAGAGTAGTGGACAGGGGGACAGAGGGGAGAACAGGGGAGCACTGGGGGGGGGGGGGGGGCAGAGGGGAGAACAGGGGAGCAGCGGGGGGACAAATGGTTGGACAAGGGAGCAATGGGTGAATTGGGAGATGAATACCTGGCTGATGCTGACCTGTTCTGGAGGTTGGTGTGGATCTCCCCTAAGAAGTCTTCTATGGTTGGGCTCCTCTTCTGTTCTGACTTCTGACTCTTCCCAGCATGGAGAGCGGACATGAAGGGGAAATCTCTCCCAGTTCTTGCCTTCTCTTCCTCACAAGTGTCCCCAATCAGGAGAAAGTTCCCCTTAAAGTGTCCTTCCCCTTGTCTTGTGGGGGTCCTAGGCCTGCAATGTGCGGACTGTAGACATGAAGCGGATGACCTGTGTGAGGCTCTTCCTGGCCTCTCTGATGGAAGATGGAGGCTTCTTGTCCTGGCTGAGCTGTGTGAGGGCCGTTCTGTGTCTGCAATATGGATCTGGGAAGACTCCAAAGACATTGGAAGCCAGCTTCCCCACAGGGGGCCCCTCCCCCACGGATGCCCTGGGGCCATGCTGACTACAAACAGTGCAGGGGATTCACAAAGAGGACCACTCCCCCTCCATTTTCAAACATCACTAAAGCTGGGAGGACACTAGTAGAGTCTCATCCTAGATTGGTCATTTTCAGAAGGTTTGTTGGAGCTTCTTCTGGTTGGTGGAGGCAAAATCAACCTTGATTAGAGATTGGAAGGAGCCGGATGGGGAATTTTCCTCCAAGGAATGAATTTCTAGCAGGGAATGTGGTTTTCATTCCAGAAATTCCATTCCTTCCACAATTGGACATTAGAAGGAAATGAAATGTTGAACTCCGGAGCTCCATCCATCAATCCATGGAATGTCCTGAGAAGGTTTCTCCCAATTCTCCTTCAACCATCTCCTAGTGTATGAGGAGCTTTCCCATTCTTGTGTCCTCTTCCTTCCTCCCCAAAACACATTGGTGTCTTCAGAGAGATCGAGCGGACATCTCTCAGGACTCTCATACTGCGCACACCGGGGGAAGAACATCATCTTCTACATGTGCCGGACGCCATGACACTTGTTGCTTGGGGGAAAAAAAAAAAAAAAAAAATCCCACCATTCTCCTGGAGATCTTCAGGAGATGAAAGCAACGTTACACGGCACGTCATAGACGAGGTTCATGACATCACACGCACCATCTTCTACATACATTTTCAAAATGGTGGTGTGGGGGTGGGGACACCTAGGTACAATAAGGGCTCATTTACACTTACACCTGGAGGGGTAGTAAAAACACATGGTTGAGCCTCATTTCATTACCAAAATGCTTTGCTTTATGGCCGTGGCAGGAATTATACCTCTGATTGTGTTCAGTGGGAACTACCGCCCACCAAATGGGACCCATTCATGATTTCGGCTCCTTTCCCGGTTCCCACAGATAATCGGTCAGTTTTGTACCCGACCATAGCATAATGTCGCCTGGTCTGTATGCAGCAATCTATCCGCAGATATGGACCCGGGTGTAAAGCCAAAGGGCAGCTGGGCATGGATCAGAATTTTGCTGGATCGGCACGGACCCGGTGAATGTCGATCCATGTATTGGCTGGTTGGCTGTACGCAGGTCAGTCTGTTGATCGATTTGTGTCCAACACGTTTGTCAGGTTTTTCCTGAAGATCAATGACAGGGGATGTAGCTGGCAATACAGATCATTGTATTCTGAAGGCGGGGGAGGGCTCCCCATTGTCAGAGCAGAATAGCACAGCGGGAGGGATTCCCCCATCCATCTCCAATGTGAGGATTGCAGAATTGGATCGCTCTTTTTTTTTTTTTCCTTTCTACCGAATGATTGAACAGAAAAAAAAAGGATTACTGCATGGCCAGCGTAGAGGGTGTCCATACACATTACACACAAAAATGGCGGCCGTCCCAACCTATAACCAGCCTTGGCAGTGAAGTGCACATGGAAGGGCAATGCACACCAAATACAAAGGATTTCCCAGGAGCACTTACCAGCCAGCCTGCAAAAACATTCAAAAAGGCATCCAGTGCGTCCCAATGAGCCAACTGCACAAAAAAATGGCGGCCGTCCCAACCTACAGCCCGGCCTTAGCAGTAAGGTGCTCTTGGAAGAGCAATGCACATGGCAAACAAAGGATTTCCCAGCATGCTTGTGCACATTCCTCACCCACAGAGCTCAGGGATCACCTACCTACCCAGCCCACGCAGATCTCAGGGATCACCTACCTACCCAGCCCACGCAGATCTCAGGGATCACCTACCTACCCAGCCCACGCAGATCTCAGGGATCACCTACCTACCCAGCCCACGCAGATCTCAGGGATCACATACCTACCCAGCCCACGCAGATCTCAGGGATCACATACCTACCCTGCCCACGCAGATCTCAGGGATCACATACCTACCCAGCCCACGCAGATGTCAGGGATCACCCACCTACCCAGCCCACACAGATGTCAGGGATCACCTACCTACCCAGCCCACACAGATGTCAGGGATCACCTACCTACCCAGTCCACACAGATCACCTACCTACCCAGTCCACACAGATCACCTACCTACCTAGTCCACACAGATCTCAGGGATCACCTACCTCCCCAGTCCACACAGATTTTAGGGATCACCTACCTACCCAGTCCACACAGATTTTAGGGATCACCTACCTACCCAGTCCACACAGATTTTAGGGATCACCTACCTACCCAGTCCACACAGATTTTAGGGATCACCTACCTACCCAGTCCACACAGATCTCAGAGATCACCTACCTACCCAGCCCACGCAGATCTCAAGGATCACCTACCTACCCAGCCCACACAGATCACCTACCTACCCAGTCCACGCAGATCTCAGGGATCACCCACCTACCCAGCCCACACAGATGTCAGGGATCACCTACCTACCCAGTCCACACAGATCACCTACCTACCTAGTCCACACAGATCTCAGGGATCACCTACCTACCCAGTCCACACAGATCTTAGGGATCACCTATCTACCCAGTCCACACAGATTTTAGGGATCACCTACCTACCCAGCCCACGCAGATCTCACAGATCACCTACCTACCCAGTCCACGCAGATCTCAGGGATCACCCACCTACCCAGCCCACACAGATCTCAGAGATCACCTACCTACCCAGCCCACGCAGATCTCAAGGATCACCTACCTACCCAGCCCACACAGATCTCACAGATCACCTACCTACCCAGTCCACGCAGATCTCAGGGATCACCCACCTACCCAGCCCACACAGATGTCAGGGATCACCTACCTACCCAGTCCACACAGATCACCTACCTACCTAGTCCACACAGATCTCAGGGATCACCTACCTACCCAGTCCACACAGATCTTAGGGATCACCTACCTACCCAGTCCACACAGATCTTAGGGATCACCTATCTACCCAGTCCACACAGATTTTAGGGATCACCTACCTACCCAGTCCACACAGATTTTAGGGATCACCTACCTACCCAGTCCACACAGATTTTAGGGATCACCTACCTACCCAGTCCACACAGATTTTAGGGATCACCTACCTACCCAGTCCACACAGATCTCAGAGATCACCTACCTACCCAGCCCACACAGATCTCAAGGATCACCTACCTACCCAGCCCACACAGATCTCACAGATCACCTACCTACCCAGCCCACGCAGATCTCAGCAATTGCTCCACACAGGTAGGGTTCCCACCTCATCCCCTTAAAACCGAACACACACAGCTTCTGAGGCTAATTTAATGCAGATGAGGCACCAAGTGAGTTCAATTACCACCTTAATCAGCCACAGAACCCGTGTCATTAATATGTGTTCAGGTTTAAAGGGATGACAAGGCAACCTGTACACAGGTCACCTACCTACTCCACATGAACAGATCCCACAGGTCACCTACCTCCGCTGGACATGCAGATCTCACAGTTCACCTACCTGTAGCGCCCTCCTTGTGGGGTGTTAGGATAGGTACATTTAGTTGGACCCATTGTAGTGAATGGAGCCCATTTGTTGTGTTGGCAGATCTAGTCCGGCCCGCTGTATCCAGTGGGGCTGGAATTTGGGTCGTAGTACAAGTGTCAATGTAGGTGAATTTGGTTCTGGCTCATTGTAATCAGTGCAGCACATTTACATGTTTTGGTCTGGTCTGTGTTTCACTGGCTGCATGATTGTTTTCTTCCCCCTGTTCACCCGGAGGAGCTCTTGGTAATAGAGAGAGGGAGGGTGTCAATCATCAGCTTAATATTTATGTAGCCCCAGCCAATCCCTAGGTGTCCTGGCCCTGAGGGTTCTGGGAGAATACATAAATGGAGCTGAGAGCAATTTAGAATGGACTTCCCTTTGCACCACTCTTGCACACCCTTTGGCCTCTTGGACAGAGCAGATCACAGAGTGGGGTACAGGGCCCTGTACCTTGTGATCGCTGTTACCAATCACAGTGGTTTCACATGTAAACAAAGGTTGCATGATTGGCTGTGAGAGGGTTTACCCCAGCCATCGGAAGTAGTTTTTTTGCACACAGTGGTGTCAACATACCAGTGCAGCCAGCCAGTGTCCCTGATGGTTAGCCAGCTTACAACAGTATCACCATAACAGCAGAGCCAGCAAGTACCCCAGATTGCCGCCACACCAGTCGCAGTGTCACCAGACCAGTGAAAGCCACCAAGAGTGTTCCTGATCACAGCCACACCAAGGCCAGTGTCACCAGACCAGTGTAAGTCAGCAAGAATGTTCCTGATCACCCTACAGGAGTCCCAGGGTAGCTAGACCAGTGTAAGTCAGCAAGAGTATTCCTGATCACCCAACAGGAGTCCCAGGGTAGCCAGACCAGTGTAAGTCAGCAAGAGTGCTCCTGATCACCAGCTGCACTGGTGCAAATATCAGCAGAGCCAGTGCAGTCAGCAACAGTGTCCCCGATTGCTGCCATAACAGTAAAATGTCTTTTGGTCATTCTTGGGGTATTTGCCAACCTGAAACATGGCTGGATTACTATGCTGCCCATATTATTATAGATGCAATGTTTCAAGATATGATTTGTATCTTTTATAACTTTTCAAAATAAAAGATTTATGGTAAAAAAAAAAAACTAAAAAAAAAAAAACAGTAAAGTGCCATCAGAGTGAGAGCAACCATTAACAGTGTTCCTCATCACCCCCAGACCAATGCCAATGACACCAATTCCTTTTAGCCAGCAACAGTGTTCTGGATCGCCAGTGCAACCAACAACAGTGTCCCAGATCACTGCTACATCAGTAAAGTGTCATCAGAGCTACTCCAGCCAGTAACAGTGTTCCTGATCACAGCCACACCAGTCCCAGGGTCGCCAGACCAGTATAAACCAGCAACAGTGTTCTTGATCACCACAACACTTGTCACAGTGACACCAGACCAGTGCAGATAGCAACAGTGTTCCTGATCAACCCCACACCAGTCCCAATGCCAACGGACCAATGAAAGATGGCAAAAGTGTTCCTGATTTTTGTGAAACCTCTCCCAGTGTTGCTAGACCAGTGCAACCAACAACAGTGCCAATGATTGCAGTGACATCAGTAAAGTGTCACCAGAGCAAATGCAGCCAGTACCAGTGTTCCAGATCACCACCACACCAGTCCCAGTGACACCAGACCAGTGCAGCCAGTAGCAGAGTTCCGGATCACCACCACACCAGTCCCAGTGACACCAGACCAGCGCAGCCAGTACCAGTGTTCCGGATCACCACCACACCAGTCCCAGCATTGCCAGACCACTGTAAACCAGCAACAGTGTTCTGGATCACCACCACACCAGTCCCAGTGACACCAGACCATTTCAGCCAGTACCAGTGTTCCGGATCACCACCACACCAGTCCCAGCATTGCCAGACCACTGTAAACCAGCAACAGTGTTCCGAATCACCACCACACCAGTCCCAGTGACACCAGACCAGTGCAGCTAGCAACAGTGTTCCGGATCACCACCACACCAGTCCCAGTGACACCAGACCAGTGCAGCCAGCAACAGTGTTCCTAGACACTTCTACACCAGTCCCAGTGCAACCAGACCAACGAAAGCTGGCAAAATGTTCCTGATTGTTGCTTTTCTAGTGTTGCAAGACCAGCCCAGCCAACAACAAGGTTCCTGATTGCTGTCACTTCTGGAACAGAGTCAGCCAGGGGTGGACTGACAACTCATGGGGCCCCCAGGCAATAGTGGATCTTGGGATCCCTGTGTCCTTGCCCAAACTCAAAAAAGCCTATGAAAACAGGTATCAGGGGAATCTCATGGGGCCCCCCATTGAATTGACCAGTTGGGCAGTGCCCGAGTTTCCAAATGGTCAGTCCGCCCCTGGTGTCAGCAGCACAATGTAAGTCAGCAACAATTTACCTCATGGTTAGCTGCACCAGTGCAGAAAATAACAGTGTCCCCGATCACTGCTACATCAGTAAAGTGTCACCACAATGTCAGTGACACCAGACCAGTGAAAGCCAGAATAGTGTTTGTAATTGCCACCACACAAGTCCCACGATCAACAACAGACCAGTGTAGCCAGAGCCTCAGGTTTATAGACCGGATCCCTCCTAAATATAGAACCATTTATCCAACTGTACACCCAGAGCCTCAGGTTTATAGACCGGATCCCTCCTAAATATAGAACCATTTATCCAACTGTACACCCAGAGCCTCTGGTTTATAGACCGGATCCCTCCTAAATATAGAGCCATTTATCCAACTGTACACCCAGAGCCTCTGGTTTATAGAATGCATAAATCCTAAATATAGAGCCATTTATCCAACTGTACACCCAGAGCCTCTGGTTTATAGACCGGATATATCCTAAATATAGAACCATTTATCCAACTGTACATCCAGAGCCTCTGGTTTATAGACCGGATACGTCCAAAATATAGAGCCATTTATCCAACTGTACATCCAGAGCCTTTGGTTTATAGACCGGATACATCCTAAATATAGAGCCATTTATCCAACTGTACACCCAGAGCCTCAGGTTTATAGACCGGATACTTCCTAAATATAGAGCCATTTATCCAACTGTACACCCAGAGCCTCTGGTTTATAGACCGGATACGTCCTAAATATAGAGCCATTTATCCAACTGTACACCCAGAGCCTCTGGTTTATAGACCGGATCCCTCCTAAATATTGAGCCATTTATCCAACTGTACACCCAGAGCCTCTGGTTTATAGACCGGATACGTCCTAAATATAGAGCCATTTATCAAACTGTACACCCAGAGCCTCTGGTTTATAGACCGGATCCCTCCTAAATATTGAGCCATTTATCCAACTGTACACCCAGAGCCTCTGGTTTATAGACCGGATACGTCCTAAATATAGAGACATTTATCCAACTGTACATCCAGAGCCTCTGGTTTATAGACCGGATACGTCCTAAATATAGAGCCATTTATCCAACTGTACACCCAGAGCCTCTGGTTTATAGACCGGATACATCCTAAATATAGAGCCATATATCCAACTGTACACCCAGAGCCTCTGGTTTATAGACCGGATCCGTCCTAAATATAGAGACATTTATCCAACTGTACACCCAGAGCCTCTGGTTTATAGACCGGATCCCTCCTAAATATAGAGACATTTATCCAACTGTACACCCAGAGCCTCTGGTTTATAGACCGGATACATCCGAAATATAGAGCCATTTATCCAACTGTACACCCAGAGCTTCTGGTTTATAGACCGGATACATCCTAAATATAGAGCCATTTATCCAACTGTACACCCAGAGCCTCTGGTTTATAGACCTGATACACCCTAAATATAGAGCCATTTATCCAACTGTACACCCAGAGCCTCTGGTTTATAGACCGGATCCCTCCTAAATATTGAGCCATTTATCCAACTGTACACCCAGAGCCTCTGGTTTATAGACCGGATCCCTCCTAAATATAGAGCCATTTATCCAACTGTACACCCAGAGCCTCTGGTTTATAGACCGGATCCCTCCTAAATATAGAGCCATTTATCCAACTGTACACCCAGAGCCTCTGGTTTATAGACCGGATCCCTCCTAAATATAGAGCCATTTATCCAACTGTACACCCAGAGCCTCTGGTTTATAGACCGGATATATCCTAAATATAGAACCATTTATCCAACTGTACATCCAGAGCCTCTGGTTTATAGACCGGATACGTCCAAAATATAGAGCCATTTATCCAACTGTACATCCAGAGCCTTTGGTTTATAGACCGGATACATCCTAAATATAGAGCCATTTATCCAACTGTACACCCAGAGCCTCAGGTTTATAGACCGGATACTTCCTAAATATAGAGCCATTTATCCAACTGTACACCTAGAGCCTCTGGTTTATAGACCGGATACATCCAAAATATAGAGCCATTTACCCAACTGTACACCCAGAGCCTCTGGTTTATAGACCGGATACATCCGAAATATAGAGCCATTTATCCAACTGTACACCCAGAGCCTCTGGATTATAGACCGGATACGTCCTAAATATAGAGCCATTTATCCAACTGTACACCCAGAGCCTCTGGTTTATAGACCGGATACGTCCTAAATATAGAGCCATTTATCCAACTGTACACCCAGAGCCTCTGGTTTATAGACCGGATCCCTCCTAAATATTGAGCCATTTATCCAACTGTACACCCAGAGCCTCTGGTTTATAGACCGGATACGTCCTAAATATAGAGCCATTTATCAAACTGTACACCCAGAGCCTCTGGTTTATAGACCGGATCCCTCCTAAATATTGAGCCATTTATCCAACTGTACACCCAGAGCCTCTGGTTTATAGACCGGATACGTCCTAAATATAGAGACATTTATCCAACTGTACATCCAGAGCCTCTGGTTTATAGACCGGATACGTCCTAAATATAGAGCCATTTATCCAACTGTACACCCAGAGCCTCTGGTTTATAGACCGGATACATCCTAAATATAGAGCCATATATCCAACTGTACACCCAGAGCCTCTGGTTTATAGACCGGATCCGTCCTAAATATAGAGACATTTATCCAACTGTACACCCAGAGCCTCTGGTTTATAGACCGGATCCCTCCTAAATATAGAGACATTTATCCAACTGTACACCCAGAGCCTCTGGTTTATAGACCGGATACATCCGAAATATAGAGCCATTTATCCAACTGTACACCCAGAGCCTCTGGTTTATAGACCTGATACACCCTAAATATAGAGCCATTTATCCAACTGTACACCCAGAGCCTCTGGTTTATAGACCGGATCCCTCCTAAATATTGAGCCATTTATCCAACTGTACACCCAGAGCCTCTGGTTTATAGACCGGATCCCTCCTAAATATAGAGCCATTTATCCAACTGTACACCCAGAGCCTCTGGTTTATAGACCGGATCCCTCCTAAATATAGAGCCATTTATCCAACTGTACACCCAGAGCCTCTGGTTTATAGACCTGATACACCCTAAATATAGAGCCATTTATCCAACTGTACACCCAGAGCCTCTGGTTTATAGACCGGATCCCTCCTAAATATTGAGCCATTTATCCAACTGTACACCCAGAGCCTCTGGTTTATAGACCGGATCCCTCCTAAATATAGAGCCATTTATCCAACTGTACACCCAGAGCCTCTGGTTTATAGACCGGATCCCTCCTAAATATAGAGCCATTTATCCAACTGTACACCCAGAGCCTCTGGTTTATAGACCGGATCCCTCCTAAATATAGAACCATTTATCCAACTGTACACCCAGAGCCTCTGGTTTATAGACCGGATCCCTCCTAAATATAGAACCATTTATCCAACTGTACACCCAGAGCCTCTGGTTTATAGACCGGATACGTCCTAAATATAGAGCCATTTATCCAACTGTACACCCAGAGCCTCTGGTTTATAGACCGGATACATCCTAAATATAGAGCCATTTATCCAACTGTACACCCAGAGCCTCAGGTTTATAGACCGGATCCCTCCTAAATATAGAGCCATTTATTCAACTGTACACCCAGAGCCTCTGGTTTATAGACCGGATCCCTCCTAAATATAGAGCCATTTATCCAACTGTACATCCAGAGCCTCTGGTTTATAGACCGGATACGTCCAAAATATAGAACCATTTATCCAACTGTACACCCAGAGCCTCTGGTTTATAGACAGGATACACCCTAAATATAGAGCCATTTATCCATCTGTACACCCAGAGCCTCTGGTTTATAGACCGGATACGTCCTAAATATAGAGCCATTTATCCAACTGTACACCCAGAGCCTCTGGTTTATAGAATGCATAAATCCTAAATATAGAGCCATTTATCCAACTGTACATCCAGAGCCTTTGGTTTATAGACCGGATACATCCTAAATATAGAACCATTTATCCAACTGTACACCCAGAGCCTCTGGTTTATAGACCGGATACATCCTAAATATAGAGCCATTTATCCAACTGTACACCCAGAGCCTCAGGTTTATAGACCGGATACTTCCTAAATATAGAGCCATTTATCCAACTGTACACCTAGAGCCTCTGGTTTATAGACCGGATACATCCAAAATATAGAGCCATTTACCCAACTGTACACCCAGAGCCTCTGGTTTATAGACCGGATACATCCGAAATATAGAGCCATTTATCCAACTGTACACCCAGAGCCTCTGGATTATAGACCGGATACGTCCTAAATATAGAGCCATTTATCCAACTGTACACCCAGAGCCTCTGGTTTATAGACCGGATCCCTCCTAAATATTGAGCCTTTTATCCAACTGTACACCCAGAGCCTCTGGTTTATAGACCGGATCCCTCCTAAATATTGAGCCATTTATCCAACTGTACACCCAGAGCCTCTGGTTTATAGACCGGATACATCCTAAATATAGAGCCATTTATCCAACTGTCCATCCAGAACCTCAGGTTTATAGACCGGATACGTCCTAAATATAGAGCCATTTATCCAACTGTACACCCAGAGCCTCTGGTTTATAGGCCGAATCCGTCCTAAATATAGAGCCATTTATCCAACTGTCCATATTGCTTTAACGGGATGACCTCTATTATTGGCACTATTATGCGAAGTCTAAAATAAATAATATAAATATTAGTGACCAATATGTGAGAATAAAATATAATAAATAAATATAATATAACTACAAATAATAGCGCTCACAAAATATATATAAATATATAAATCATAACTATTATTATTATTATTATTATTACGGTTATGATTTATATATTTATATATATTTTGTGAGCGCTATTATTTGTAGTTATATTATATTTATTATTATATTTTATTCTCACATATTGGGTATATATTTTGGGCAATCGTTGCATCATAGCAGCTCCTATACTATAGTACATTATATATATATATTTCACGGTCCTACAATCCTGAGGCGCAGTGATGTAGAGGAGGGGTCCTCAAACCTTTTAAACAGGTGGCCACTTCACTGTCCCTCAGACCGTTGGAGGGCCGGACTATGGTTTAAAAAAAAAACAATATGAACAAATGCGGATACAGTACAGAGAATGACCAGAGACTGCAGACACAGTACAGGAGATGGTCAGAGACTGCGGACACAGTACAGGAGATGACCAGAGACTGCGGACACAGTACAGGAGATGACCAGAGACTGCGGACATAGTACAGGAGATGACCAGAGACTGCAGACACAGTACAGGAGATGACCAGAGACTGCGGACACAGTACAGGAGATGACCAGAGACTGCAGACACAGTACAGGAGATGACCAGAGACTGCGGACACAGTACAGGAGATGGTCAGAGACTGCGGACACAGTACAGGAGATGACCAGAGACTGCGGACACAGTACAGGAGATGACCGGAGACTGCGGACACAGTACAGGAGATGACCAGAGACTACGGACACAGTACAGGAGATGACCAGAGACTGCAGACACAGTACAGGAGATGACCAGAGACTGCAGACAGTACAGGAGATGACCAGAGACTGCGGACACAGTACAGGGGATGACCAGAGACTGCGGACACAGTACAGGAGATGACCAGAGACTGCGGACATAGTACAGGAGATGACCAGAGACTGCGGACATAGTACAGGGGATGACCAGAGACTGCGGACACAGTACAGGAGATGACCGGAGACTGCGGACACAGTACAGGAGATGACCAGAGACTGCGGACACAGTACAGGAGATGGTCAGAGACTGCGGACACAGTACAGGAGATGACCAGAGACTGCAGACACAGTACAGGAGATGACCAGAGACTGCAGACAGTACAGGAGATGACCAGAGACTGCGGACACAGTACAGGGGATGACCAGAGACTGCGGACACAGTACAGGAGATGACCAGAGACTGCGGACATAGTACAGGAGATGACCAGAGACTGCGGACACAGTACAGGAGATGACCGGAGACTGCGGACACAGTACAGGAGATGACCAGAGACTGCGGACACAGTACAGGAGATGGTCAGAGACTGCGGACACAGTACAGGAGATGACCAGAGACTGCGGACACAGTACAGGAGATGACCAGAGACTGCGGACATAGTACAGGAGATGACCAGAGACTGAGGACACAGTACAGGAGATGACCGGAGACTGCGGACACAGTACAGGAGATGACCAGAGACTACGGACACAGTACAGGAGATGACCAGAGACTGCGGACACAGTACAGGAGATGACCAGAGACTGCAGACACAGTACAGGAGATGACCAGAGACTGCGGACACAGTACAGGAGATGACCAGAGACTGCAGACAGTACAGGAGATGACCAGAGACTGCGGACACAGTACAGGAGATGACCAGAGACTGCAGACAGTACAGGAGATGACCAGAGACTGCGGACACAGTACAAGAGATGACCAGAGACTGCGGACACAGTACAGGAGATGACCAGAGACTGCGGACACAGTACAGGGGATGACCAGAGACTGCGGACACAGTACAGGAGATGACCAGAGACTGCAGACACAGTACAGGAGATGACCAGAGACTGCGGACACAGTACAGGAGATGATAATAATAATAATAAATCACCCTAAATCCCAAATACCCGTATAAGCACACTTCACCCCTACCCTTAGAGGTGTACAAAATATACAAATAATATGCTCAGTGATAATAATAATCTGTGCGTATAATAAAGTATAATAAAGTCCCAGAGATAAATCAAAAATCCATAATCAAATACCAAAAATTATTTAAAAATCAAATATCCCTTCAAAAATAGAAAAATCAAAAGTGTCCAAAAATATGTGATAATCTCCTCAGCCTCTTGCAGCAACTTGTTTTACCTCAAACAAAACAAAAAGATAAAAGCCACATAGTGCATTATCCTTAATAAATACAATTTATATAAAAATCATCCAGTGATAATTCACCCAAGTGGAAAAAAGTGTAAACAGCAAAAACATGTGCCAATACACTATGTATAGTGAAAAACCGTGCAAGTGAATCACTCTTTTTTTGTGCTTATAAACACACGCCACAAAATCCACTTCTACTAAAGTAAGGAGTGAGTACCCTTACCAATATTTAAATCACTTTATGCCTTAGTAACAATCCCCAAGAAGACTGTATGATGGGATGAGTTATTTTCGGCCAATATCCTCACATTTCACTTCCACCTCATAGTACAATGTGGATCCATCCACACTAGTATCTCAGACCAGTCTCCACCATAACCGCCATCCAGATATCCATGTATGAAACAAATGATAGTGTAATACCGCCACACACTCAAATTTAAAAGCTTTAATGGTACTGCTTACAGTGTTAAAATCTTTCTTATCGCATGACATATGTGGAAAAAACCTTTTTGCCGTCAATCCAGGAGAGTCCAAACCGCTTCTCACAGTCACTATTCCCCTCTCCAAGATGGCCGCCGCTTCACTTCCGTTTCCTCGTTTGCGTCTGACGTCACTTCCCTCTGACGCGTTTCGTCATTGGACGTAATCATAAAGGGTACGATCGTCAGACTGGGACGCTTTATTTATACTCCTCCTCCAGTGATGGTAATACCGCAATCTCCATCTTTAAGAGGGGCACTGCTCCACCTCCGACAGAGTCCCACATGCACACTATATACCGGCAAATGACATATTCCAATAGTGCCGACATAAACCTCCATCTTGAGGAGGGGCAATGCCCACATCGTTCCGGATTTGAGCAAACACTTATCACAACTAACTCTCTATATAATTCCATACACAACAACCCCCAGAAATGTTACTCCTATATTATTCCACATTAATTTAAGGTCACTATAATAACTATACAATAAAACTAATATACATAATTATCAGCCATCGTTAGTAAAAATTTCTATAACGATATGCTGATTATACTCCCACTGACACCAATGATGGGGCACTATTCCTCCCACTGACACCAATGATGGGGCACTATTCTTCCCACTGACACCAATGATGGGGCACTATTCTTCCCACTGACACCAATGATGGGGCACTATTCCTCCCACTGACACCAATGATGGGGCACTATTCCTCCCACTGACACCAATGATGGGGCACTATTCCTCCCACTGACACCAATGATGGGGCACTATTCCTCCCACTGACACCAATGATGGGGCACTATTCCTCCCACTGACACCAATGATGGGGCACTATTCCTCCCACTGACACCAATGATGGGGCACTATTCCTCCCACTGACACCAATGATGGGGCACTATTCCTCCCACTGACACCAATGATGGGACACTATTCCTCCCACTGATACCAATGATGGTGCACTATTCCCCCCACTGACACCAATGATGGTGCACTATTCCTCCCACTGATACCAATGATGGGGCACTATTCCTCCCACTGATACCAATGATGGGGCACTATTCCTCCCACTGACACCAATGATGGGGCACTATTCCTCCCACTGACACCAATGATGGGGCACTATTCCTCCCACTGACACCAATTATGGGGCACTATTCCTCCCACTGACACCAATGATGGGGCACTATTCCTCCCACTGACACCAATGATGGGGCACTATTCCTCCCACTGATACCAATGATGGGGCACTATTCCTCCCACTGACACATAACTTGCTGACCCCTGGTCCAGTATACCTGGTTGCAGCAGCACCATCAGCACAGCACACTTACCTGTCAGCTGTCCTTCTTCACTCCGGCCTCTCCCTCACTCGGTGTTCGCGGGGCCACTCGACTCCGCCTCCTCACAGGTGATTGGCCGCCTGTGTGCCTTTCCCGAACTACAGTTCTGGCGCCCAATCACCGGTGAGGAGGTGGAGCCGAGCGGCAGGAGTGAGGGAATGGCCGGAGTGAATGAAGGAGCAGCGCTTCCTGGACTGGATTGTCGTGGGACTGGGACCGGAGCCAGGTAAGGTACAGCAGCCCCCTGCCCACCCCTGTACTTAGTGTCCCTTCCTGTCCCGCCCTTGCAGGCGGGCCGGACAAATGGCCTCGGCGGGCCGCATGTGGCCCGCGGGCCGTAGTTTGAGGACCCCTGATCTAATCTCTCTGGAGATATGAGCCCGTGCTTAAGTACACAGAAGTCACTAATTCATTTTAAGATTTAATATCCCGAAAGTGGGCGGAGCATAAAATACGTACAAAGTATAAAAAGTTACAGAAATACAAAAAATACAAGAAGACACACATAGACTATTCACTATAAAATAAAAGGGAATAAAACAGAATAAAACTTTTACCAAGATTTACCCTCCTGACTGAGGAAATATAGGTGGCGCCAGACAACAATGTTATAAATGATAGTATAGATCCTAATTAATAGACCAGCTGCAAAGTCTACCCTCAGTGAAGGTGCATGCAAATATATAGAAATAAGACTGCGCTAGTAACAAATACAAAACACAATATATACCGGGACATAAACAGACCAATAATATAACAAACTCAAAAAATATATATCATAAAAGTCCCAAAAAATATGTGATAATGAAGATAAAAAATGAAGATGAAAAAATTATTTGAAATAAAATCCACCAAGTGAATCCACCACCAAATTAAGTGAATAAACTCACCAGAGCAGGGGCGGACTGACCATTTGGAAACCCGGGCACTGCCCGAGGGCCCAGGGTCAGTAGGGGGCCCCATGAGATGCCCCTGGTACATTTTTCATAGGCTTTTTTGAGTTTGGGCAAGGACACAGGGGCCCCATGATCCCCTATTGCCCGGGGGCCCCATGAGTTGTCAGTCCGCCCCTGCACCAGAGCAATATGCTGATTATATTATAAACCAGCGTAAACGCTTTTTTGCTCCGGGAGCAACGATCTGCAGACAGTTAAAACACAGCTTAGGCTTGGAAGAAACGATTTCCTGGAGCAATACTCTGCAGGAGACTCTGAAGATCCACTTTATTCACATCCCATCTTGTTTTAAGAGGTATTGGAAAGGCCGCTCGGAATATAAAAAAAGAAGCTCGTGGTGCAGTACTTCTTAAAAACACCGCTTTAATAATGACAAAAACACACTTACAAGAAACGGTGTCCAACCGACAGCAGCATAAAACAGATGCCAAGAAATAGACCCAGCCACAATACATATGTGCTCTTGCGATGCTAGGAGCGCGCTGACGCCACAACACTCAAACCACGCCTTACTCCGTGATGACGTCGAATGACGAAACACGTAGGGCGTGGTTTGAGTGTTGTGACGTCATCTGTTTGAATTTGTGTGTATGCGCATGGGGGGGATTTTTAACAATTTTTTCTTTTAACGATTTTTATTAATTTTTTTAATGTATTTTTCGAACTTTTTTTTTTCCATCTAACTTTATTGTTATTACGAGGAGGTAAAAAATGCTGAATTTGGATAAATTGCAGGAAAATGCTTAACTTTTTACTAAGTATTCTCGTTACAAAAAATGCACAGAACTGAGATATTGCCATAAATACAAACGTTCTGGGACCAGGGATGTCTTAATTTATGGGCACTGCCCAGGGGCCCCATGATAATCTTGTATTACAACATACTTGCCAGCTGTCCCGGACAGTCACACTTTTTACTAAGCTGTCCCGGGGTGGCCTGGGCAGTGTCCAAGAACCTGTACTATCCCCTCCTGATCCCTGTATTGTGCCCTCCTGACTCCCCCCTCTACTGTGCCCTTCTGCCCCCCCATCTTTGATTTACGGAATGTTTTCCTATTGTTTCCATTTTATTGAAAATACTAACAAATACAAATATAGGTTTAATTTTATCAACAAATTAAACTTTAATTATTCAGAGTAGGTGCGTAAATTGGGACAGACTGGTGTGGGTCCCGATGTATTACTTTGCCCAGGAGCCCATGATGCTATTAAGATGGCCCTGTCTGGGATATAGAGAGGGAAAGGCCCGGGGATTAAAGTGGTTAATGACAGATTACAGCATTCATGTAATTATTGATTTTTCCCATAGTTACGCTTTATGGTGTATTGTTTCCAGGGTCAACAAAATGTTCTTTTTTTTTTTTGGGTAAACTTTAGAACTTTAAAAAAGAGATCTGTCCACTCAGAGACATTAAAGAGAACCCCAATCAGAGGAATGTCAGTCCTGCAGAAGAAGTTGTAGGAATGTGACTGCACACTTAGCAGTTTGTAAGTTCAGATCTCTTGCAGTTGTACTTTGTGATCAGTCTATGGAGAGGAGCAATAGGTGAACAGAGAAGCAAGATAATGAGGACATCCAATCTTCACCTGATGAAATCCCTTAGACTTGTGGCAGAACCAAATGAAACAAGTGACCATCTGGGCTTAAGTGGTCCCATTGAACACATCCCATAAAACAGCTGCAACTCTCTGTTGGAAGGTCTACGCCGGCTTAGGAAGTTGCTTTCTCCGAGGCTTCTCCTTGGCCAGTGTCCCATCCTCAGACCTGCCTACAAACCTGTCATCCATAAGAGGAGGAGGAACATTGGAAATGAGGCATGGATCGTGGGAACCGAGGTGGAACATACATCGGGAGGTGGGCTTAGCTGGAGTCCTCAAACTTGGCTGCAATAACAACAGTCAGCAGAACCTGGAAAGGACTCTCCTCTCTGAGGTTTCAGAGGCTCGGCAAGATGCTTCTTGATTGCAACCCAGTCTCTGGTACTGAGGCAGTGTTAATCGAGTATTAGCTCAGGATCTGTCAATGAAGAAAACACTTGGGAACAGATCAGTTAGAACGGATGCAAACGCATTACATGTTCAGTCAAAGCTCCATAAAAAAGATACAGATGAGGATCATAAGGAAACACAGTTCATTCATCGATCCTTCTCCGAAAAAAAAGGAAAAAAGGTAAAATACAAAACCGTATGCGGCAATAGGAGAATGATTGGTAGGACTGGTGCAGGCATATGGAATTAAAAGTCCATTATAAATCCATGATAAAAAGGGGGGAGGGGAGTTAGAGATAAGATGGTCCACTTGGGCAGCTGGTTTCCAGAGTAGAAGACGGCTCTCTAGATGCACACAATGGTAAACAGAAATGGAAAAAGTGCCTCTAAGTGTAATGCCACAAATGTATTTATTAAAAACAAACAATGTAGGTTAACAAATGGCAACTCAAGTGCTCTAAAAGAGTAAAGGGTGCAAAATAAAGCCCGTGCGGGGTCCTGGATGGTGAAGCTTGAGAAAGGAGCGATTCTGCGCACCCTGGTGGTGTCCCCCGATGTGCTATATTTAGCTCCTGTGCTGCCCTAGGAAACATTAAATTGAGAACCAGCACACCCCTCCCCCCCCAGTCCCTGCCAACCTCTCAAACTGGGCGCCCCCACTGCCACTAAAATTAAGCACCCTAGCCCCTGCTGCCACAAAAATTGGGCATCCAGCACTGCGACCCCTGCAGCCACTAAAATTGGGCACCTGCACCCCCATAAACCCCCCTGGGGCCAGCTGCCGCCACTCTCTTCCAAACAAGCCCTTGCCGCCGCTTGCAGAGAGATAGAGTTAGTCAAGCACTAACCTTAACTTCTCTGGAGCCAAGCCCAGTGTCTTCCTTCTTTGTGCCAGAAGCTTACACCTTCCAGCAGCGTACAGCCTTCTTGGATTCCATGGCAGAGACTCACCAGGTCCTCAGATGTGTGTCCCCCCCCCTTCCCCCCAAAAAAATTGCTGCCCTAGGCAAACGCCTTGTTTGCCTCATGGTAAATATGCCGCTGGTCCCATGCATGCTCCGAGACGTGTTGCGTCACTTCACCTCTGGTTCAGCATTGCGGTCCATGCTTGGCTCCACAAGCCTCCAGCGCTACCGGCCTTGTCTTTTCCACTGAGCGGCTGCATGAGATCCATCTCCTGCCATTCCGAAGTGATCCCCGGCCAGACTACTTCACCATTCAGCACTTTGCACAGACTTTATATTGTGCCCTTTACTATTCCAGAACACGTAAGTTGCCATTTGTGAGCCTACATTGTTTTTAATAAATACATGGATGGTATTACACTCAGAGGGGCTTTTTCCATTCTGTTAAAAAAAAAAAGTAAAATAGTCGAGGACTTTCTAGGTGTGTGCTTGATGGAGATAAGCACTAAACTCCATGCTCCATTCATTACATTCCTTTTTGCTTACAGATTTTATTTTGTCCTTCAAAGTAACATTATACCTTGTTTGCTTTTTTTTTACGAGCTTGTGAGATGACACGAGGTGTGAAACTAACGAGACACCAGCAAATCTTTCATTACGGCTTAGCTGCTACTTCTTTCACAACCCCCCCCTTCCCTTCTTCCGGAGGTTCCTCTCTGGTGTTTGATTACCTCAGAACACTGATAGGGCTTCTCTCCGGTGTGAACCACTTGGTGTATGATAAGATACTGCATCTGTGTGAAAGCTTAATCGTATTCAGAGCACGGATGTGGTTTTTCTCCGGTGTGGACCCTCTGGTGTCTGTTAAGAGATAACTTTGCTGAAAAACCTTTGCCACATTCAGGGCAAAGGTACGGTTTCTCTCCTGTGTGGACCCTCTCATGTACGAGAAGTTGGGACTTCTGTTTATAAGCTTTGCCACATTCAGAACATTTATGTGGTTTCTCTTCGGTGTGAACCCTCTGGTGTTCGTTAAGCGTTGCCTTCAATGAAAAAAATTTTCCACATTCAGAGCAAAGGTACGGTTTCTCTCCTGTGTGGACCCTCTCATGTATGGACAGTTGGAACTTCTTTCTAAATGCTTTGCCACATTCAGAACACTGATGTGGCTTCTCTCCGGTGTGAATCTTCTGGTGTTGAGTAAGTACTGACTTTTGTGCAAAACCAGTGCCACATTCAGAACATTTATGTGGTTTCTCTTCGGTGTGAACCCTCTGGTGTTCGTTAAGAGTTGACTTCACTGAAAAACCTTTGCCACATTCAGAGCAAATGTACGGTTTCTCTCCTGTGTGGACCCTCTCATGTACGGTCAGTTGGAACTTCTCTCCAAAAGCTTTGCCACATTCAGAACACTGATGTGGCTTCTCTCCGGTGTGAATCTTCTGGTGTTGAGTAAGTGCTGCCTTTTGTGCAAAACCAGTGCCACATTCAGAACATTTATGTGGTTTGTTTTCGGTGTGACCCCTCTGGTGTCTTTTAAGCCCTCTGTTGTCTGTAAAAGCTTTGTCACATTCAGAACATTGATATGGCTTCTCTCCAGTGTGAAACATCTGGTGCAAGATGAGCGCTCTCTTCTCTTTAAAAGATTTGTCACACTCGGAACACGGATATGGCCTCTGCCTGGTGTGAACCATGTTGTGTGTGTTAAGATGTGCCAATATTTTATAAGCTTTGTCACATTCAGAACACTGATATGGCTTCTCTCCGGTGTGAACCCTCTGGTGCGTGGTGAGCTCTTTCTTGGTATTAAAAGCTTTGTCACATTCAGAACACTCATATGGCTTCTCTCCGGTGTGAATCCTCTGGTGTGTGATAAGATTTGACTTCATTGTAAAAGCTTTGCTGCAAGCCGAACACTGATATGGTTTCTCTGCGGTGTGAATCATCTTGTGTGTGATCAGATTTGATAATCGTGCAAAAGCTTTGTCACATTCCAAACACTGATATGGCTTCTCTCCAGTGTGAATTCTCATGTGTGTGATAAGATTTGATTTGCTTGTAAAAGCTTTGACACATTCTGAACACTGATATGGCTTCTCTCCAGTGTGAGTTCTCATGTGTGTGATAAGATGTGATTTGCTTGTAAAAGCCTTGACACATTCTGAACACTGATATGGCTTCCCTCCAGTGTGAGTTCTCATGTGTGTGATAAGGCGTCTCCTCGCTGCGAAACCTTTGTCACATTTAGAGCATCGATACGGCTTCTCTCCATCGTGTGCCTTGTGGTGTGCGATACGTTTGGCCTCCATTGTAAAAATAAAATGGAGAAAACCTTTGTCACATTCCAAACAAGAAATCGCTTCTGAAATGGCTCCTCTTACGTATACAAGGGTTGGACTTGATTGTCACTTGTAGAACACTGAAATGACTTCTTGCCTGTCGTCTTTTTTTTTTTTTTTTTAAAGCATGTATATTGTTGCCACCCACAAGTGATTTAAATTTTAAAAGTATATAGTACTAGATATAAATAAAATGTCTAAATATATGTTTTCAGTAGTTGGGTCAATTTCCTATAAAAATCCAACTGAGAGTCCTGATAAGTGAAACGCGTTGACCTCTTCGGATGATCTGACACGAAGAAGCCAAACTGAATCGAACAAACCATGTATTATGACTATGGAGTGCGGTTTTGTTGGGTTTTTATTTTTGTGAATATTGGTTTTAAATTTTGTAATAAAAATACATATTTTTTATTGATGAATAGACCGTTCCTTAGTACCAGTGAAGTCCGGATTTTTTTTGTACTTTCTCTTTTTTTTCTCTCCTGTTGTCCTCAGAGGTTTGATCAATGTTGAAGAGGATCCAAAACATTTAGAACACCGATAGGTCTTCTGTCCTGTGTGAATCCTTCAGTGATCTGCTGTAAAGACTTTTAGCCACTTAAGACACCCATATGGTTCATTTGGTAATTACGAAGACAAACCTGGATCATCAATCCACCTGCACAGAAAAAATAAATAAAAGCCAGAATTTTATATAAAAGGACTAAAGTTGCTTTCTATTTTTAACGTTCATTATTAAATATAATAATATACAGGATTTACCCATATGGAAGAGAATTATATTTTCAATATATTTAGAAAAAAAAATTATAAATGCGACATCTATTTACAATACATTGGCTTACGCAAATATATTTTAACATGTATTCCAAAAATGTCAATTAAAATATATTTTCCAAAAGGCATATATTTAAAAATATATTGTTCAAAATATACTTTCCAGATATTTTTTGAACATCAAAAAAATGCATTTAAACATAGATTTTTAAATATACTTGTAAATGCATTCCAAATGACACCTTGATATATGTCGCAGCGTGCGTTCTGAATATATTTTTAATAATATATTCACAAATGTATTGAAATATATTGAATATGGCCAAAATTGTAGTATTTGAAATATATGTCGATATATTTGGGAAGAATATATTAAGAATGTATTCTTAAAATATATTTAAAATATATTTGTCTTCCATGTGGGTATATGGCTCCAACAGTTTGCTCATATAAAGGGAGACAATACAGCAACGGTACAAGTCAATACAAGAGGGGTTTGGAAGGCCTGGCTCCTGGGAGCTTACAATCTAATAGAGAGGAGCTGGTGGGACAAAAGGTAATAATTGTGAGGAATAAACTGATGGGAGAAATAGAAGATTTGGTTATTAGCTGAAGGCAGGAGATAAATGGGCCGTTATTTAGCTCCTGGAATCAGAAGTCCTAATCTGGTCCTTTCTGCACGGCAAAAACATTTAATACATTAGATACATTCCTATCTCAGCTCTCACTACAAGGTGGGACAAGTAACCTTTTTTTCTAAATTTTTGTACAGAGGCATGGTGGGGTTAAGGCCTCAGATTTCTTTTTTTTTAAGGTGGCTGCCAGCAGGGTGGGCTGACCATTTGGAAACTTGGGCACTGCCTGAGGGCCCAGGGTCAGTAGGGGGCCCTATGAGATGCCCCTGGTACCTTTTTCATAGGCTTTTTTGAGTTTGGGCAAGGACACAGGGGCCCCATGATCCCCTATTGCCCGGGGGCCCCATGAGTTGTTAGTCCACCCCTTGCTGCCAGATTGCATGCCCATGTTTGCTTCTGAGGAGGGATGGCGTGACTATAAAAAGAAAGAACATTTTTAACCCCTCGCCTACAGGGCACTTCTACCCCCTTCCTGCCCACCGGGCACTTCTACCCCCTTCCTGCCCACCGGGCACTTCTACTCCCTGCCTACCGGGCACTTCTACCCCCTTCCTGCCTACAGGACACTTCTACCCCCTTCCTGCCCACCGGGCACTCCTACCCCCTTCCTGCCTACCGGGCACTCCTACCCCCTTCCTGCCTACCGGGCACTCCTACCCCCTTCCTGCCTACCGGGCACTCCTACCCCCTTCCCGCCAACAGGGCACTTCTACCCCCTTCCCGCCTACCGGGCACTTCTACCCCCTTCCCGCCTACCGGGCACTTCTACCCCCTTCCCGCCTACAGGACACTTCTACCCCCTTCCCGCCTACAGGACACTTCTACCCCCTTCCTGCCTACAGGGCACTTCTACCCCCTTCCTGCCTACAGGACACTTCTACCCCCTTCCTGCCTACAGGGCACTTCTACCCCCTTCCCGCCTACAGGGCACTTCTACCCCCTTCCTGCCTACAGGACACTTATACCCCCTTCCTGCCCAGGCCGATTTCCAGCTTTCAGCGCTGTTGCACTTTCAATGACAATTGCGCGGTCATGCAACACTGTACCCATATGACATTTTTATCATTTTTTTGTAACAGATAGAGCTTTCTTTTGGTGGTATTTAATCACCTCGGGGTTTTTTATTTTTTCTTAAACAAACCAAAAACCACTGAAAATTTTGAAACAAAAAAGTTTTAGTTTTTGTAATAAAATTTTGTAAATAAGTGATTTTTCTCCTTCACTGATGTGCGCTAATGAGGCTGCAGTGATGGGCACTGATAGGCTGTGCTGATGAACACTGACAGGTGGCACTGATGAGGAGGCACTGGTAGGTGGCACTGATGGGCATTGACAGGCATCACTGATGGGCACTGAAAGGCAGCACTGTTAGGCAGCACTGACGGGCACTGATAGGCGGCACTGATGCACACTGATACGCGCCACTGACTGGCACTGATAGGTGGCACTGATTGGCAGCACTGATAGGTGGAACTGACTAACATTGATAGGTGGCACTGATGGGTGACACTGAAAGGCAGCTCAGATGGCACTGATGTGGCACTGGCAGGTGGCATGGATGAGCACTGACAGCTGGCACTGATGGACACTGACAGGTGGCCCTGCTGGGGCTACACAGATCATCAGGGCACACTGATCATAAGTGCTCTGATGATCAGTGTACATGTCCCCTCCGAGGAATGCCGATTACCGGCTCTCCTCCCCTCTGTCAGTGTGACAGCTCGTGGGGAGAGAAATGCCGATAACCGGCATTACCCTGTTTACATGTGATCAACTGTGATTGGACACAGCTGATCACATGACCAAACCGACATCTTTGGCTCTTTCCGTGGATTGGAGATTTGCCGCCGATCGCTGCACTGTGCGCTCCGGGAGCCACGCATGCGTGGTTAGAATGGGGGGACGTCATATGACGTCCTCCCAGAACGAGAGAATAACCTTGCGCCCGTCATATTACTATATGGCAGGTGGGAGGCGGTAAAACATACGTAGCACCCCTCTAGATAGGCAGGTGGAGCTAGTTTTAATTGCAAAAAGAAAGGCTGAGTAGCAACCTGGGCATGAGTCAGCCAGGACAATTTAGGTCAGGGCTGATGGCTCTGCAGATCAGTTCCCGAGACCTCCCTCTGCTCTAGAGACTTGAGAGGTTTCTAGAAGGCAATGGGTGGGGATGAGGAGGGGCTGGTCCTCATACTTAAGAGATCCTGACCCAGGCAGGAGACTTGGCATGGGGTCAGGTCAGCCCTTAAGTATGACTGAGCCTGCTCAGCAGCAGGAGAGTTTGGGTGGGAGATAAAGTGAGAGGCTGGGATGCAGAAGCCTGGGAGGGGGCCCAGTGATAAGGGGTCCTACCTCCAGGCTGAAACTGAAAGGAGGATCTCTCAATCTAAGTAGTCCCCTGAGAGAAGACAACCTGTGCAGCAGGGAAGGAGCCAGACCAGTGGAAGGCCTGAAGGCAGCTACCAATGCAACAAGCTCATGGGAGAGGAAGAGTGAGTAGTCCTACATCCCCTGGACCAGTTAAGGGGAAAAGGCATTTGTTTGGGAAACCTGAACAGTCCTCATCTGGGACTGTTGATTTGCAGAGACAGATTCTGGGTACCCTTGCCCAGGGATTGACCCAGTACAGCTGGATGAGGAGAGGATTCATCTGGGGTGGTACATCAGGAGAGGCTGGAGAGCTCTCCTGGAAGAAACCCTGTTTGCTGTAGAGACTTGTACATAGTTGCCAAGGAGTTGTCCTCAGTTGCGATTCCCATGGGCATCCCATACACCCCCCAACCCCATCCAAGTTCAATGCCCCTAATATAACTACAGTATGTGGATCCAGCACAGGGTTCATTCTCTAGCTGCCAAGATCCCAAAGGCTATGTACCCAAAGATATGTCCAATTTGTACTGGGACTTTTAAGGCAACTCAAGACAAATGATATAAACATGCAAATCGTTTTATTACAAAATTGTTGTGAAACATCATAATTCGGCACGTTACACAAATGTTAAAATCATACATGGAAGGAAATGGAGAAAATGCCTGTAAACTTGCCGTAGGCTGAAAGCTGGTGTTCACCCTCTCCTGTAAGCCAGAAGAAACTGAAGGGCAACTAAACTTCCGCTGAAAAGACGCATTTCAGAACAAAAGTCTTTCTTCAGGAGTGTGCTGAAGGGGAAGGATGGCCACGAAACATTCTACAAAAGGGGGGCGTGTCCAAGATGACAACCGGAGCGGCCACATAATCCAGAGCTCTGCCACATCTCCACCGAATCCGCTGCCATCCTGGCGGCAGCGGACTGACAGAGCTCCCCGGAGGTCCCGCCGTCCCTGATGGTACTCGGCGGAGGGGAACAGAGTGCTTTGAATCCTCTCCGCGGCAGCGGACCATCGCGGCCTGTTGCGGCCTATTGAGGCCTCAGTGGACGCCAGGCTCGCGCCCAGCCAAGGGACACGTGAGTGCGGTCCGTGGTGGGAGAGTCTGTACAACTGTTAGGCCTCCCCACCCAGACCATCAGGCCCCCTCACCCGGACCCAGGGGACTGCGGCCTGCAGTTAAGGCCTTGAGGATCCTCACTTAAAGGAAGCTATTAAATGGCCCCTGCTAGGCCTGAAGGCCTGTTGAGGCAACAGTCAGCCACCTGGGGATAAAGCAGTGCTTCCTGCACCCCATCTGAAGGGCTCTGGAGCCAGCACCCCAGGGATTTTAGAATTCTACAGCCCCTGTGCCTGTCGGCCTCCCCATACAGTCTAAGGCCTATATTTGGGCCCTTGGCCTTCATTGAGACCATATACTACAAGTTTATAATTACTGGGGGGGCGTGACTTGATCCCGGAGAAGATGGCAGCTTAGTTCCCGGAGCCCTGACACACGGAGGTGGAAACACGTGACCACAGCAGGGAGGGACAACGTTGACATGGGGAAAGCAGATAGGAGACCCTCCGCCCCATGATCACGGTCTCCCAACCAGACGACCGGACCTGCCAGCCACAGCATTCCGGATTTATTCCGGTCCCAGACCCCAGAACACATTGTAGCCCCCTCCCCTGCTGCCTCCTCCCACTCGCTTCACAGAGAGTCCCGCTCGCAGATCAGGAGCCCAGCCGCAGCACCCTCAGCCTGCCGCTCTGCAGCCTCCCCTCACTATAGGGGATCTGAAAGCAGTAGCATCAGATATTAAAGAGATCCTCTCTGCAGCAATTGCAGAATTACATATCGATATGCAGGCAGTGGCCCAAAGGCTTGAAGCAGGAGGATAAAGTTATCACACAAGACCTTGCCATCCATGATACACGCAAGCTAGTAGATACGCACACTATGCACCTAAGAGAGCTTGATCGTCATATCGAGGACCTGGACAACAGGGGAAGACGACACAATTTAAGGGTACGTGGTGTCCCTGAAACAACTGAATCGGACCAACTCACCCAAACGATCTTAACCATTTTTAATGATCTTTTGAAAAGGCCACAGGAGTCTCCGATTGAGATCGAATGCCTCCATAGAGCTCTATGTCCTAAAGGTAGGGACACTGATCCCCCGTGAGATATAATTTGCTGCTTAGTCGACTTCCGACTCAAGGAAGAAATATTACTCAGAGCGCGAGATCGAAACCGCGTGATATATAATGGAGCAGAAATCAAATTATTTCAAGATCTCTTCCATCTCACCTTACAACGCAGAAAGGATTTACTCCCTCTACTGGATCTATTACGTTCCAGGGGTATAGCATATCGCTGGAGATTCCCGTTTGGCCGCTAATGAGTCTGGCAGCAGCATTCATGATGGACTGGAGGGGGGATAGCCTGCGATGAGGTTGGCCAGTGAGGAGGGAGTTACAATAGTCAAGGCGTGATATAACAAGGGAGTGAATAAGTTGCTTAGTGGTTTCCGAGGTTCGGAACGGTCGTATCTTGGAGATGTTGCGGAGGTGAAGTCTACATGAGTTTGTCAGCGATTGGACATGGGGCTTCATTTTAGATTATCATAGACCACGCTCTCAACAGGCCACAGAATCACGATGCCACTCAAGCGGTTTATTACAACCTCGCTAATTCTGGGGTTGACCTGCACCCGTGGTAGCGGCCTGCTGCACGCCTCGGTTGGGGCCAACATTCCTCTTCTGTCAGGGTTTCAGGGATGCAGTTTATCCAGATGGTTTGCCCCCCGCCTGCATCCCTGAATCTTAATCTTACTGCGTCATCCAATTCCTGTTTCCTTGTAAGGTTTCATATAAGGCTGATATCTTAAGTCTGAACTGACACAGCATAAGGAGACCTTTTCGCATTGTCTTTTGTGTTCGCACTTTACGGCTCATGGACAACTACAGAAGGAAACTTACTATTAGTGTATACTGTTTATCTTGTGCTACTATAGTGATGTAAATGTATGAATATGCCACATCCTGCTACATAGATTCCCATTGATGCCTTCCCAAGACAGTTTTACGTACAACTAGACATCTAGGAACCGTCCTTCAGGATTCCATACCTCCATACTTATTAGTGAGCATCCCTAGATTTACACACGATTACTCACACTATTATAACCAACACACCTCTATATATAACATCTCCTACCCATGCCCCCCTTATTACAAATTGAATACCTCTCCCTAAAAAAATTTGCTGACATCCACCTATCTCCGTGTGTCACTGCTACCTTCTATTGGACCCTATTTTATACACACTTTCCGTCTCCGATATACCTAGCAGGTCCTAGACGGTCTTCCTGGGACTCTCCCGTGACCACCCCCCAAAGCGGCTGCCTCTGGGTCCCACACATCTCCGATTTTAATTTTACATCCACCCACAATACATTAAGTACCATACCAACCATACGATTCTCAATACAGGACGGCGTAGCTGGACTACACTGTCTCTGGATTTTGTTTCGTGAGAGAAGTTTTAGGACCACATAACACCACATGTGTGGGTTTTTATTGTGGACGCCTAACACTTTTCACCTCTATTATTTTCTGATTTCTTGACTCTCTCTGCATTTTTTTTCACTCCTATTTCTACTTTTCATTTTCTCTGCCCTCTGGAGGGGCTGTTTGGTATTTTTTTCCCTCTCTCCCTCCCCATTCCTCTCGTTTGCTACCTCCTTTGTCTCTCACTCTTTTGCTGCACATTATAGACCTTGAGTAATCCAGACCAGGGACGGACTGACCATTTGGAAACTCGGGCACTGCCCAAGGGCGTGGGGTCAGTAGGGGATTCCATGAGATGCCCCGGTACCTTTTTCATAAGCCTTTTTGAGTTTGGGCAAGGACATAGGGGTCCCATGATCCCCTATTGCCCCATGAGTTGTCAGTCCGCCCCTGATCCAGACAATGTCTACTAAACCCACATCCGTACGAGCCCACCATACACTTTCTGTGGCATCTCTTAATGCAAGAGGTCTAAATATACCTGAGAAATGTTCACAACTCTTGACTTACATGAAAAGCTTACAAGCAGATGTGCTCTTCATCCAAGAAACCCACTTTTGTGCTGATCATATCCCTAAATTTTCCAATGCTAATTAGCCAACAGTCTACCATTCAGTTAATACAGAGGTGAAAGCAAAAGATGTGTCCATTTTGATCTCCAAATCACTCCGCTCACAATTACTGAGTCTCTCGAGGACCCGGAGGGAAGGTTCCTCTTCCTTAAAGGCACCCTCTACAACAAACCGCCAACATTTACAGCCCCAATACGGCACAAGTGAGCTTTTTCCTTAAAGTTTCTAAAGCATTTGCAACATTTAAATCGGTTATCCTGATTCTTGGGGGCGATTTTAATGTAGCACTGAATCCGTTGGAAGACACTTCGACAGGCTCTTCATCAAAATCCTTCCGAGCACTTAAACAGATTAAAATTGAACTGAACGACCTTCTTCTCCATGATACATGGCGTACTCTACACCCCTCTGACAAAGACTACACTTTCTTCTCCGCACCCCACAAGCGTTATTCCAGAATCGACTATCTCTTTCTTTCACAAAAAGACTTACACACATTAAAATCAGCCTCTATTGAACCAATGATTCTTTCTGACCATCACCCGATCATGATGACCCTACATCTTCCCGATGCCCCACCTACGTCCAAAATATGGAGATTAGATCCCTTTCTCCTTACGGACTCATCCATTACCCTCCAAATTCGTGAATCTCTGACCAATTATTTTAAGGAAAATACGTCCCCGGAAACGACACCTCTCATTCAATGGGAAGCACACAAATGCAGCCAAATTTGAGAAATATTATACTACCCTTTACAACCTACCCTTAGCCCCAAAACCGACAGGGGATATTAGACCACGTAAGGCCATTATCCAGACTTTTCTCTCCTAATACCTTCCTAAACCTATCTCCCAATCACAAGCAAGAGAACTAGATGGAGCTTTGACACGGACAGAACTACAACAGGTTATCGCACAATTAAAACCAGGTAAAAGCCTGGAACCAGACAGACTTATAACCACATATTACAAATCCTTTATAGACATCCTCGCACACCCATTCCTAAAGGCCTTCAATTCACTAGATACCCCAGGACAGTCCATGCGCCATCTTTCTGAAGCCCACATAACACTTATACGGAAAGACAACAAGGACCAGACATCTCCAGCTAACTATCGGCCAATCTCCCTCCTGAACGTTGATCTAAAGATTATCACCAAAATATTAGCCAATCGTTTACTACACATCATAGACCCCATTATTTCCACTGACCAGGTAGACAGGCAAGAGACAATACGATCAGGGCAATAAATGTACTTCATTGGTTGACACAGAAGAAACAATCTGGCTTCTTCCTCTCTCTAGACACTGAGAAGGCCTTCGACAGATTGGCATGGGACTACATGGAGGCCGTTCTGACTGGCCTTGGGCTCCCTCCTCGTCTCTTGAACTTTATCATATTTATATACAACACCAACGGCTAAAGTTAGAGTCAATGGCTTCCTTTCAGACGCCTTCTCGATAAAGCAATGGGACCAGACAGGGTTGTCCACTATCCCCCCTCCTATTCATTCTCACTTTGGAACCTTTTTTCCTAATACCTATCTCGCAATCACAAGCAAGAGAACTAGATGGAGCTTTGGCACTGACAGCACTACAACAGGCTATCGCACAATTAAAACCAGGTAAAAGCCCGGGCCCAGACGGACTTATAACCACATATTACAAATCCTTCACAGACACCCTCACACACCCATTCCTAAAGGCCTTCAATTCACTAGATACCCCAGGACAATCCATGTGCCATCTTTCTGAAGCCCACATAACGCTTTTACCAAAAGACAAGGACCAGACATCTCCAGCTAACTATCGGCCAATCTCCCTCCTGAACTTTGATCTAAAGATTTTCACCAAAATATTAGCCAATCGTTTACTACACATCATAGACCCCATTATTTCCACTGACCAGGTAGGGTTTGTACCCAGTAGAGAGGCAAGAGACAATACGATCAAGGCTCTAAAGACTAAAGTTAGAGTCAATGGCCTCCTTTCAGACGCCTTCTCAATAAGCAATGGGACCAGACAGGGTTGTCCATTATCCCCCCTCCTATTCATTCTCACTTTGGAACCTTTAAACAGAATGACAACATCAAAGGAATTTCAATCAATGGTAAAGTCCACAAAATAGCTGCCTTTGCCGAGGACATCTTTTCCTGACAGACCCGCATATTAAGCTACCTAACTTACTACACGATTTCAAATTATTCCAGTACTTGGCTAATTTTAAAATTAACTTCAATAAATCCCAGGCCCTTAATGTCTCCATAACCCAAGATATGGTCAGACAGGCAAAAATGAACTTTCCTTTCACATGGCAGTCTGAGGCCATCACATACTTAGGAATCCAATTACCGACTCGCCTGACAGAACTCTATGCCAAAACCTTTTTACCCATTTTACGTAGCATCACCAAAGACCTACAGACATGGGACAAACCATTCTTTTCTTGGTTTGGCAGAGCAGCTATTATTAAGATGAACGTGCTTCCTAGACTACTATACCTGATGCAAACGATTCCAATCAAACTGCCCAATTCCTTCTTTAGGTCCTATAAAACATTATGTACCTCTTTTTTATGGTGTAATAAACTCCCCAGAATTGGTTTTGAACAACTTACCATGCCTAAGACGGGCGGAGGTATTGGACTGCCTGATATCACCTGTTACTACAGAGCCTGTCGTTAATTTGGAAGCTGCATTTTCCGGGACCCCGCTCGCCACTTCTCCTTGGCTGAAAAATTTCCACATCCCGTCTGAGTTCAGGGAACACCTTCTTATAGGCCCTACTCTATCGTGTTATCAGATACACTCCTACATACCTGGTGGGATTGCCCATTGCTGCAGCCCTTCTGGGAGAAAATCCAACCCATAATCACGCAAGTAACCACGTACTCCCTAGACCTCTCCCCCGCACAATTTTTGCTCCACCACTCCACACTTCCGTGTAGGATGTACCGTAAATCATTTGCCATGAACATGGTAAACGCGGCAAAACAATGCATCCCAGTCCACTGGCGTTCAACACATGTTCCCACTATTCAAGAATGGTTTGCAAGGATCAACAAAATTTAGGAAATGATTTCTGTAGCAAAAGACCATCCCGAGAGATTCAGGAAGACATGGGCTTGTTGGAGTCATTTCAAAGCCACCACTGCCTATCACCTATTATTGCATGAACAGCCTACACCTCCTCATTGAATGATTGGACACAATGTTGCCTCTGAGGACGCTCTGTCCGCCGGTGAAGCATTTGAGGCACATTTAATTAGATTGAGAATTGGCATGGTGGCCTGTCTTTTGGGTTTCTGACCCACGTGTTACCCCATTGAATGGTATTGTACGTATTGAATCCTAAGCTATATGGCTATCTTTCTGGCTCGTACAAAACTATGTGATTTATTTTATCTGCAGCTACCCATTCTAACATCCACTCCACTTCTTACCCATTCTCCCCTTCCCCCATCCCCCCCCCCTTTTTTTCCTTTTTCTCTCCCCATACTCCCTCACTGTAAGGGATTTCCGGCAAGACGTACTGCGTTCGGAAATGCACATGCGCATAGGAATTCCCGCAGAAGAATTGCCGGTTGTGCGCATGCGCGATCTCGCACATGCACGGCAAAGATTGGCGCAAGATGGCCTATTTAAGGAGCGCCTCTGCTCATGTTCAGTGCTGACTGGTCTTCAGTTCCCCCCGTGTCCTGCTTGTTTCCTGTGCGATTCCTCCGTTACCGACCCGGCTTGTTCCTGACCTGACACTGGTTCCTGACTTCGGCTCTGCTCCTGACCTTGGCTTTTCCTTCTGATTCTGTACCGTGCTGCCCGACTGTTGATGACCCTGGCTATTCCTATGACCCTGCTTCTGTCTCTTGTCCTCACTACCTGCCTTGCTCTGCTGCACGTCTGGCAATCTACAAAACCTGCTCTGCCTGCTACTCCTGTGCCAACATCAGAGGATCATCAGCCTTCCAAGGTCATCATCTGCAAGAGCTGCAAACAACAACCACTGGCGCTCTTGTCCCCCTGGTCCCTAGACTCCCTCTGTTCCAACTTCAGCGGGGTCAGGGCTAGTGACACAAGTGAGGCCGACCTCGTCAATTCAGTCTCCCATCAGGTACGTGACACTCACTCTACATCTCCTCTTCTATCTATTCACCTCTTTGACTTCTCCTTATCTCACACCTCTTGTATGCTTTCATCATTCCTATATCCCCAACAAAATATAGCATCTCATCTCTCATACAGGTGTGACTAATTTCTCGTGGATCACACGCTCCCGAAATGGGCACACAAATCAAACGAACACATCATCATGTGCTATTCTTTCCCAACACTTCATACTTCCTCAACATAAGGGCTTACAAGTAGATAGGTTAGTAATTAATATACCTATAATGATGTATATATTATACTCTATGTATCTGCTGGTTTGCTATATACCTTTGATATACAGATATACCTCACCTCGATTTGTAATACAGTATAAACCCACGGCCCGTCTGTGATACGGGATGCTACATGTTGTGTCTATGTCCGGAATGTCATCTAGATTTGCATGTACATTCATCTGCCTTCACTGTCCTAATAAAAATTGTTTTTGGAAAAAAAAACATTCTACAAAAGAATTGAGCTCTGTCATTACACAGCCATTGTTTCTCATTTTTAGGGACTCTTTAATGACTGGCATAGTACCACTGGATTGGCGTAAAGCCAATGTGGGGCCAATATTTACAACGGGGTCAAAATCTTTCCCAAGTAATTATAGACCTGTTAGTGTAACTTCTATAGCTGGGAAGATATTGGACAGTTCAATAAAAGAACACAGAGAGGAGTTCTTGCTGGGAAAAATATTTTAAGCAACAGACAGCATGGATTCATGAAAGACAGAAGTTGTCAAACCCATCTGATTTCTTTTTATGAGGGGGTGAGCAAAACCATGGAGGTGGTGGACGTGGTATACTTGGACAGAGGGGTGGCGGTGGACGTGGTATACTTGGACAGAGGGGTGGCGGTGGACGTGGTATACTTGGACAGAGGGGTGGACGTGGTATACTTGGACAGAGGGGTGGACGTGGTATACTTGGACAGAGGGGTGGACGTGGTATACTTGGAAAGAGGGGTGGACGTGGTATACTTGGACAGAGGGGTGGACGTGGTATACTTGGACAGAGGGGTGGACGTGGTATACTTGGACAGAGGGGTGGACGTGGTATACTTGGACAGAGGGGTGGACGTGGTATACTTGGACAGAGGGGTGGACGTGGTATACTTGGACAGAGGGGTGGACGTGGACATGGTATACTTGGACAGAGGGGTGGACGTGGTATACTTGGACAGATGGGTGGCTGTGGACGTGGTATACTTGGACAGAGGGGTGGATGTGGTATACTTGGACAGAGGGGTGGCTGTGGACGTGGTATACTTGGACAGAGGGGTGGCTGTGGACGTGGTATACTTGGCAGAGGGGTGGCTGTGGACGTGGTATACTTGGACAGAGGGGTGGCTGTGGAAGTGGTATACTTGGACAGAGGGGTGGCTGTGGACGTGGTATACTTGGACAGAGGGGTGGCTGTGGACGTGGTATACTTGGACAGAGGGGTGGCTGTGGACGTGGTATACTTGGACAGAGGGGTGGCTGTGGACGTGGTATACTTGGACAGAGGGGTGGCTGTGGACGTGGTATACTTGGACAGAGGGGTGGCTGTGGACGTGGTATACTTGGACAGAGGGGTGGCTGTGGACGTGGTATACTTGGACAGAGGGGTGGCTGTGGACGTGGTATACTTGGACAGAGGGGTGGCTGTGGATGTGGTATACTTGGACAGAGGGGTGGCTGTGGATGTAGTATACTTGGACAGAGGGGTGGCTGTGGTATACTTGGACAGAGGGGTGGCGGTGGATGTGGTATACTTGGACAGAGGAGTGGCGGTGGACGTGGTATACTTGGACAGAGGGGTGGCTGTGGACGTGGTATACTTGGACAGAGGGGTGGCTGTGGACGTGGTATACTTGGACAGAGGGGTGGCTGTGGACGTGGTATACTTGGACAGAGGGGTGGCGGTGGACGTGGTATATTTGGACAGAGGGGTGGCGGTGGACGTGGTATACTTGGACAGAGGGGTGGCGGTGGACGTGGTATACTTGGACAAAGGGGTGGCGGTGGACGTGGTATACTTGGACAGAGGGGTGGACATGGTATACTTGGACAGAGGGGTGGACGTGGACATGGTATACTTGGACAGAGGGGTGGACGTGGTATACTTGGACAGATGGGTGGCTGTGGACATGGTATACTTGGACAGAGGGGTGGATGTGGTATACTTGGACAGAGGGGTGGCTGTGAACGTGGTATACTTGGACAGAGGGGTGGCTGTGGACGTGGTATACTTGGACAGAGGGGTGGCTGTGGACGTGGTATACTTGGACAGAGGGGTGGCTGTGGAAGTGGTATACTTGGACAGAGGGGTGGCTGTGGACGTGGTATACTTGGACAGAGGGGTGGCTGTGGACGTGGTATACTTGGACAGAGGGGTGGCTGTGGACGTGGTATACTTGGACAGAGGGGTGGCTGTGGACGTGGTATACTTGGACAGAGGGGTGGCTGTGGATGTGGTATACTTGGACAGAGGGGTGGCTGTGGATGTGGTATACTTGGACAGAGGGGTGGCTGTGGATGTGGTATACTTGGACAGAGGGGTGGATGTGGTATACTTGGACAGAGGGGTGGCTGTGGTATACTTGGACAGAGGGGTGGCGGTGGACGTGGTATACTTGGACAGAGGGGTGGCTGTGGACGTGGTATACTTGGACAGAGGGGTGGCTGTGGACGTGGTATACTTGGACAGAGGGGTGGCTGTGGACGTGGTATACTTGGACAGAGGGGTGGCGGTGGACGTGGTATACTTGGACAGAGGGGTGGCGGTGGACGTGGTATACTTGGACAGAGAGGTGGCGGTGGACGTGGTATATTTGGACAGAGGGGTGGCGGTGGACGTGGTATACTTGGACAGAGGGGTGGCTGTGGACGTGGTATACTTGGACAGAGGGGTGGCTGTGGACGTGGTGGTGGACGTGGTATACTTGGACAGAGGGGTGGCGGTGGACGTGGTATACTTGGACAGAGGGGTGGCGGTGGACGTGGTATACTTGGACACAGTTCCCCACACACGGCTAATGTGTAAGGTAAAGTCTACAGGCTGGAAATATCTGAATGTAAATGGATAGAAAACTGGCTGAAAGATGGTATTCAGAGAGTAGTGGTTAATGATTCATACTCTGAATGGTCTAGGGGTGTCAGTGGGGTACCCCAAGGTTCAGTGTCAGTGGGATACCCCAAGGTTCATTGTTATTAGTGGGGTACCCCAAGGTTCAGTGTTATTAGTGGGGTACCCCAAGGTTCAGTGTTGCTAGTGCGGTACCCCAAGGTTCAGTGTTATTAGTGGGATACCCCAAGGTTCAGTGTTATTAGTGGGGTACCCCAAGGTTCAGTGTTATTAGTGGGGTACCCCAAGGTTCAGTGTTATTAGTGGGATACCCCACGGTTCAGTGTTATTAGTGGGATACCCCACGGTTCAGTGTTATTAGTGGGGTACCCCAAGGTTCAGTGTTATTAGTGGCGTACCCCAAGGTTCAGTGTTATTAGTGGGGTACCCCAAGGTTCAGTGTTATTAGTGGGGTACCCCAAGGTTCAGTGTTATTAGTGGCGTACCCCAAGGTTCAGTGTTATTAGTGGGGTACCCCAAGGTTCAGTGTTATTAGTGGGGTACCCCAAGGTTCAGTGTTGGGACCCTTACTTTTCAATACATTTATAAACAATATTGGGTCTGAGATTATAAATCCCATTCCAGTCTTTGCAGATGACACCAAGCTGTGCCGGGAATAACGTCCTTACAGGATGTCTCCAACTTACAAGCCGACCTCAATGCTCTGTGTAATTGGGGGACTATGGGGCCAATGAGGGCTAATGGTGATAAATGTAAGGTTCTGCACCTGGGGGCTAAGAATACTCCTGCATCATACATACTAGTGGGGGGGGGGGGATACAACGGGGGGTATCAATGGTGGAGAAGGATCTAGGGGGGATATGATCTCCATGTATAATACATAAGGGGGATATGATCTCCATGTATAATACATAAGGGGGGATATGATCTCCATGTATAATACATAAGGGGGGATATGATGTCCGTGTATAATACATAAGGGGGATATGATCTCCATGTATAATACATAAGGGGGGGATATGATCACCATGTATAATACATAAGGGGGGATATGATCTCCATGTATAATACATAAGGGGGGATATGATCTCCATGTATAATACATAAGGGGGGGATATGATCATCATGTATAATACATAAGGGGGGATATGATCTCCATGTATAATACATAAGGGGGGATATGATCTCTCTGTATAATACATAAGGGGGGATATGATCTCCGTGTATAATACATAAGGGGGGATATGATCTCCATGTATAATACATAAGGGGGGGATATGATCACCATGTATAATACATAAGGGGGATATGATCTCCATGTATAATACATAAGGGGGGATATGATCTCCATGTATAATACAAAAGGGGGGATATGATCTCCATGTATAATACATAAGGGGGGATATGATCTCCATGTATAATACATAAGGGGGATATGATCTCCGTGTATAATACATAAGGGGGGATATGATCTCCGTGTATAATACATAAGGGGGATATGATCTCCGTGTATAATACATAAGGGGGGGATATGATCACCATGTATAATACATAAGGGGGATATGATCTCCATGTATAATACATAAGGGGGGATATGATCTCCATGTATAATACATAAGGGGGGATATGATGTCTGTGTATAATACATAAGGGGGGGATATGATCACCATGTATAATACATAAGGGGGATATGATCTCCATGTATAATACATAAGGGGGGATATGATCTCCATGTATAATACATAAGGGGGGGATATGATCACCATGTATAATACATAAGGGGGATATGATCTCCATGTATAATACATAAGGGGGGATATGATCTCCATGTATAATACATAAGGGGGGATATGATGTCTGTGTATAATACATAAGGGGGATATGATCTCCGTGTATAATACATAAGGGGGGGGATATGATCTCCATGTATAATACATAAGGGGGATATAATCTCCATGTATAATACATAAGGGGGATATGATCTCCATGTATAATACATAAGGGGGATATGATCTCCATGTATAATACATAAGGGGGATATGATCTCCATGTATAATACATAAGGGGGGATATGATCTCCATGTATAATACATAAGGGGGGATATGATCTCCATGTATAATACATAAGGGGGGATATGATCTCCATGTATAATACATAAGGGGGGATATGATCTCCATGTATAATACATAAGGGGGATATGATCTCCGTGTATAATACATAAGGGGGGATATGATCTCCATGTATAATACATAAGGGGGGATATGATCTCCATGTAAGCTCGAAAGAGTAGGGCCCTCTTACCCCTCGTGTGCTGTTCGTAGTTGCTGTAATGTTTCATGTATTGTCCCCCCCTCTATTGTACAGCGCTGAGCAAACCCTTTGGCGCTATATAAACTCAATGTAATGTAATGTATAATACATAAGGGGGGATATGATCTCCATGTATAATACATAAGGGGGGGATATGATCTCCATGTATAATACATAAGGGGGGGGGATATGATCTCCATGTATAATACATAAGGGGGGATATGATCTGCATGTATAATACATAAGGGGGGATATGATCTCCATGTATAATACATAAGGGGGGGGGATATGATCTCCATGTATAATACATAAGGGGGATATGATCTCCATGTATAATACATAAGGGGGGATATGATCTCCGTGTATAATACATAAGGGGGGATATGATCTCCATGTATAATACATAAGGGGGATATGATCTCCACGTATAATACATAAGGGGGGATATGATCACCACGTATAATACATAAGTGGGGATATGATCTCCATGTATAATACATAAGGGGGGATATGATCTCCTTGTATAATACATAAGGGGGGGGATATGATCTCCATGTATAATACATAAGGGGGATATGATCTCCATGTATAATACATAAGGGGGGATATGATCTCCATGTATAATACATAAGGGGGATATGATCTCCATGTATAATACATGAGGGGGATATGATCTCCATGTATAATACATAAGGGGGATATGATCTCCATGTATAATACATAAGGGGGGATATGATCTTCATGTATAATACATAAGGGGGAATATGATCTCCGTGTATAATACATAAGGGGGATATGATCTCCGTGTATAATACATAAGGGGGGGATATGATCACCATGTATAATACATAAGGAGGGGATATGATCACCATGTATAATACATAAGGGGGGATATGATCTCCATGTATAATACATAAGGGGGGGATATGATCACCATGTATAATACATAAGGGGGGGGATATGATCTCCATGTATAATACATAAGGGGGGGGATATGATCTCCATGTATAATACATAAGGGGGGGATATGATCTCCATGTATAATACATAAGGGGGGGGATATGATCTCCATGTATAATACATAAGGGGGGATATGATCTGCATGTATAATACATAAGGGGGGATATGATCTCCATGTATAATACATAAGGGGGGATATGATCTCCGTGCATAATACATAAGGGGGGATATGATCACCATGTATAATACATAAGGGGGGATATGATCTCCATGTATAATACATAAGGGGGGATATGATCACTATGTATAATACATAAGGGGGATATGATCTCCATGTATAATACATAAGGGGGGATATGATCTCCGTGTATAATACATAAGGGGGGGATATGATCACCATGTATAATACATAAGGAGGGGATATGATCACCATGTATAATACATAAGGGGGGATATGATCTCCATGTATAATACATAAGGGGGGGATATGATCACCATGTATAATACATAAGGGGGGGGATATGATCTCCATGTATAATACATAAGGGGGGGGATATGATCTCCATGTATAATACATAAGGGGGGGATATGATCTCCATGTATAATACATAAGGGGGGGGATATGATCTCCATGTATAATACATAAGGGGGGATATGATCTGCATGTATAATACATAAGGGGGGATATGATCTCCATGTATAATACATAAGGGGGGATATGATCTCCGTGCATAATACATAAGGGGGGATATGATCTCCATGTATAATACATAAGGGGGATATGATCTCCATGTATAATACATAAGGGGGATATGATCACCTTGTATAATACATAAGGGGGATATGATCTCCGTGTATAATACATAAGGGGGGATATGATGTCCGTGTATAATACATAAGGGGGGATATGATCTCCATGTATAATACATAAGGGGGATATGATCTCCATGTATAATACATAAGGGGGGATATGATCTCCATGTATAATACATAAGGGGGGATATGATGTCCGTGTATAATACATGAGGGGGGATATGATCTCCGTGTATAATACATAAGGGGGATATGATCTCCATGTATAATACATAAGGGGGGGATATGATCACCATGTATAATACATAAGGAGGGGATATGATCACTATGTATAATACATAAGGGGGGATATGATCTCCATGTATAATACATAAGGGGGGGATATGATCACCATGTATAATACATAAGGGGGGATATGATCTCCATGTATAATACATAAGGGGGGATATGATCTCCATGTATAATACATAAGGGGGGGATATGATCATCATGTATAATACATAAGGGGGGATATGATCTCCATGTATAATACATAAGGGGGGATATGATCTCTCTGTATAATACATAAGGGGGGATATGATCTCCGTGTATAATACATAAGGGGGGATATGATCTCCATGTATAATACATAAGGGGGGGATATGATCACCATGTATAATACATAAGGGGGATATGATCTCCATGTATAATACATAAGGGGGGATATGATCTCCATGTATAATACAAAAGGGGGGATATGATCTCCATGTATAATACATAAGGGGGGATATGATCTCCATGTATAATACATAAGGGGGATATGATCTCCGTGTATAATACATAAGGGGGGATATGATCTCCGTGTATAATACATAAGGGGGATATGATCTCCGTGTATAATACATAAGGGGGGGATATGATCACCATGTATAATACATAAGGGGGATATGATCTCCATGTATAATACATAAGGGGGGATATGATCTCCATGTATAATACATAAGGGGGGATATGATGTCTGTGTATAATACATAAGGGGGGGATATGATCACCATGTATAATACATAAGGGGGATATGATCTCCATGTATAATACATAAGGGGGGATATGATCTCCATGTATAATACATAAGGGGGGGATATGATCACCATGTATAATACATAAGGGGGATATGATCTCCATGTATAATACATAAGGGGGGATATGATCTCCATGTATAATACATAAGGGGGGATATGATCTCCATGTATAATACATAAGGGGGGATATGATGTCTGTGTATAATACATAAGGGGGATATGATCTCCGTGTATAATACATAAGGGGGGGGATATGATCTCCATGTATAATACATAAGGGGGATATGATCTCCATGTATAATACATAAGGGGGATATGATCTCCATGTATAATACATAAGGGGGATATGATCTCCATGTATAATACATAAGGGGGATATGATCTCCATGTATAATACATAAGGGGGGATATGATCTCCATGTATAATACATAAGGGGGGATATGATCTCCATGTATAATACATAAGGGGGGATATGATCTCCATGTATAATACATAAGGGGGGATATGATCTCCATGTATAATACATAAGGGGGATATGATCTCCGTGTATAATACATAAGGGGGGATATGATCTCCATGTATAATACATAAGGGGGGATATGATCTCCATGTAAACTCGAAAGAGTAGGGCCCTCTTACCCCTCGTGTGCTGTTCGTAGTTGCTGTAATGTTTCATGTATTGTCCCCCCCTCTATTGTACAGCGCTGAGCAAACCCTTTGGCGCTATATAAACTCAATGTAATGTAATGTATAATACATAAGGGGGGATATGATCTCCATGTATAATACATAAGGGGGGGATATGATCTCCATGTATAATACATAAGGGGGGGGGATATGATCTCCATGTATAATACATAAGGGGGGATATGATCTGCATGTATAATACATAAGGGGGGATATGATCTCCGTGTATAATACATAAGGGGGGATATGATCTCCATGTATAATACATAAGGGGGATATGATCTCCATGTATAATACATAAGGGGGGATATGATCACCACGTATAATACATAAGTGGGGATATGATCTCCATGTATAATACATAAGGGGGGATATGATCTCCTTGTATAATACATAAGGGGGGGATATGATCTCCATGTATAATACATAAGGGGGATATGATCTCCATGTATAATACATAAGGGGGGATATGAGCTCCATGTATAATACATAAGGGGGATATGATCTCCATGTATAATACATGAGGGGGATATGATCTCCATGTATAATACATAAGGGGGATATGATCTCCATGTATAATACATAAGGGGGGATATGATCTTCATGTATAATACATAAGGGGGAATATGATCTCCGTGTATAATACATAAGGGGGATATGATCTCCGTGTATAATACATAAGGGGGGGATATGATCACCATGTATAATACATAAGGAGGGGATATGATCACCATGTATAATACATAAGGGGGGATATGATCTCCATGTATAATACATAAGGGGGGGATATGATCACCATGTATAATACATAAGGGGGGGGATATGATCTCCATGTATAATACATAAGGGGGGGGATATGATCTCCATGTATAATACATAAGGGGGGGGATATGATCTCCATGTATAATACATAAGGGGGGGGATATGATCTCCATGTATAATACATAAGGGGGGATATGATCTGCATGTATAATACATAAGGGGGGATATGATCTCCATGCATAATACATAAGGGGGGATATGATCTCCGTGCATAATACATAAGGGGGGATATGATCACCATGTATAATACATAAGGGGGGATATGATCTCCATGTATAATACATAAGGGGGGATATGATCACCATGTATAATACATAAGGGGGATATGATCTCCATGTATAATACATAAGGGGGGATATGATCTCCGTGTATAATACATAAGGGGGGGATATGATCACCATGTATAATACATAAGGAGGGGATATGATCACCATGTATAATACATAAGGGGGGATATGATCTCCATGTATAATACATAAGGGGGGGATATGATCTCCATGTATAATACATAAGGGGGGGGATATGATCTCCATGTATAATACATAAGGGGGGGGATATGATCTCCATGTATAATACATAAGGGGGGGATATGATCTCCATGTATAATACATAAGGGGGGGGATATGATCTCCATGTATAATACATAAGGGGGGATATGATCTGCATGTATAATACATAAGGGGGGATATGATCTCCATGTATAATACATAAGGGGGGATATGATCTCCGTGCATAATACATAAGGGGGGATATGATCTCCATGTATAATACATAAGGGGGATATGATCTCCATGTATAATACATAAGGGGGATATGATCACCTTGTATAATACATAAGGGGGATATGATCTCTGTGTATAATACATAAGGGGGGATATGATGTCCGTGTATAATACATAAGGGGGGATATGATCTCCGTGTATAATACATAAGGGGGATATGATCTCCATGTATAATACATAAGGGGGGATATGATCTCCATGTATAATACATAAGGGGGGATATGATGTCCGTGTATAATACATAAGGGGGGATATGATCTCCGTGTATAATACATAAGGGGGATATGATCTCCATGTATAATACATAAGGGGGGGATATGATCACCATGTATAATACATAAGGAGGGGATATGATCACTATGTATAATACATAAGGGGGGATATGATCTCCATGTATAATACATAAGGGGGGGATATGATCACCATGTATAATACATAAGGGGGGATATGATCTCCATGTATAATACATAAGGGGGGATATGATCTCCATGTATAATACATAAGGGGGGGATATGATCATCATGTATAATACATAAGGGGGGATATGATCTCCATGTATAATACATAAGGGGGGATATGATCTCTCTGTATAATACATAAGGGGGGATATGATCTCCGTGTATAATACATAAGGGGGGATATGATCTCCATGTATAATACATAAGGGGGGGATATGATCACCATGTATAATACATAAGGGGGATATGATCTCCATGTATAATACATAAGGGGGGATATGATCTCCATGTATAATACAAAAGGGGGGATATGATCTCCATGTATAATACATAAGGGGGGATATGATCTCCATGTATAATACATAAGGGGGATATGATCTCCGTGTATAATACATAAGGGGGGATATGATCTCCGTGTATAATACATAAGGGGGATATGATCTCCGTGTATAATACATAAGGGGGGGATATGATCACCATGTATAATACATAAGGGGGATATGATCTCCATGTATAATACATAAGGGGGGATATGATCTCCATGTATAATACATAAGGGGGGATATGATGTCTGTGTATAATACATAAGGGGGGGATATGATCACCATGTATAATACATAAGGGGGATATGATCTCCATGTATAATACATAAGGGGGGATATGATCTCCATGTATAATACATAAGGGGGGGATATGATCACCATGTATAATACATAAGGGGGATATGATCTCCATGTATAATACATAAGGGGGGATATGATCTCCATGTATAATACATAAGGGGGGATATGATGTCTGTGTATAATACATAAGGGGGATATGATCTCCGTGTATAATACATAAGGGGGGGGATATGATCTCCATGTATAATACATAAGGGGGATATGATCTCCATGTATAATACATAAGGGGGATATGATCTCCATGTATAATACATAAGGGGGATATGATCTCCATGTATAATACATAAGGGGGATATGATCTCCATGTAGAATACATAAGGGGGGATATGATCTCCATGTATAATACATAAGGGGGGATATGATCTCCATGTATAATACATAAGGGGGGATATGATCTCCATGTATAATACATAAGGGGGGATATGATCTCCATGTATAATACATAAGGGGGATATGATCTCCGTGTATAATACATAAGGGGGGATATGATCTCCATGTATAATACATAAGGGGGGATATGATCTCCATGTAAGCTCGAAAGAGTAGGGCCCTCTTACCCCTCGTGTGCTGTTCGTAGTTGCTGTAATGTTTCATGTATTGTCCCCCCCTCTATTGTACAGCGCTGAGCAAACCCTTTGGCGCTATATAAACTCAATGTAATGTAATGTATAATACATAAGGGGGGATATGATCTCCATGTATAATACATAAGGGGGGGATATGATCTCCATGTATAATACATAAGGGGGGGGGATATGATCTCCATGTATAATACATAAGGGGGGATATGATCTGCATGTATAATACATAAGGGGGGATATGATCTCCGTGTATAATACATAAGGGGGGATATGATCTCCATGTATAATACATAAGGGGGATATGATCTCCATGTATAATACATAAGGGGGGATATGATCTCCTTGTATAATACATAAGGGGGGGATATGATCTCCATGTATAATACATAAGGGGGATATGATCTCCATGTATAATACATAAGGGGGGATATGAGCTCCATGTATAATACATAAGGGGGATATGATCTCCATGTATAATACATGAGGGGGATATGATCTCCATGTATAATACATAAGGGGGATATGATCTCCATGTATAATACATAAGGGGGGATATGATCTTCATGTATAATACATAAGGGGGAATATGATCTCCGTGTATAATACATAAGGGGGATATGATCTCCGTGTATAATACATAAGGGGGGGATATGATCACCATGTATAATACATAAGGAGGGGATATGATCACCATGTATAATACATAAGGGGGGATATGATCTCCATGTATAATACATAAGGGGGGGATATGATCACCATGTATAATACATAAGGGGGGGGATATGATCTCCATGTATAATACATAAGGGGGGGGATATGATCTCCATGTATAATACATAAGGGGGGGGATATGATCTCCATGTATAATACATAAGGGGGGGGATATGATCTCCATGTATAATACATAAGGGGGGATATGATCTGCATGTATAATACATAAGGGGGGATATGATCTCCGTGTATAATACATAAGGGGGGATATGATCTCCGTGCATAATACATAAGGGGGGATATGATCACCATGTATAATACAAAAGGGGGGATATGATCTCCATGTATAATACATAAGGGGGGATATGATCACCATGTATAATACATAAGGGGGATATGATCTCCATGTATAATACATAAGGGGGGATATGATCTCCGTGTATAATACATAAGGGGGGGATATGATCACCATGTATAATACATAAGGAGGGGATATGATCACCATGTATAATACATAAGGGGGGATATGATCTCCATGTATAATACATAAGGGGGGGATATGATCACCATGTATAATACATAAGGGGGGGGATATGATCTCCATGTATAATACATAAGGGGGGGGGGATATGATCTCCATGTATAATACATAAGGGGGGGATATGATCTCCATGTATAATACATAAGGGGGGGGATATGATCTCCATGTATAATACATAAGGGGGGATATGATCTGCATGTATAATACATAAGGGGGGATATGATCTCCATGTATAATACATAAGGGGGGATATGATCTCCGTGCATAATACATAAGGGGGGATATGATCACCATGTATAATACATAAGGGGGGATATGATCTCCATGTATAATACATAAGGGGGATATGATCTCCATGTATAATACATAAGGGGGATATGATCACCTTGTATAATACATAAGGGGGATATGATCTCCGTGTATAATACATAAGGGGGGATATGATGTCCGTGTATAATACATAAGGGGGGATATGATCTCCGTGTATAATACATAAGGGGGATATGATCTCCATGTATAATACATAAGGGGGGGATATGATCACCATGTATAATACATAAGGGGGGATATGATCTCCATGTATAATACATAAGGGGGGGATATGATCACCATGTATAATACATAAGGGGGGATATGATCTCCATGTATAATACATAAGGGGGGATATGATCTCCGTGTATAATACATAAGGGGGGATATGATCTCCGTGTATAATACATAAGGGGGGGATATGATCACCATGTATAATACATAAGGGGGATATGATCTCCATGTATAATACATAAGGGGGATATGATCTCCATGTATAATACATAAGGGGGGATATGATCTCCATGTATAATACATAAGGGGGGATATGATCTCAGTGTATAATACATAAGGGGGGATATGATCTCCGTGTATAATACATAAGGGGGGATATGATCTCCATGTATAATACATAAGGGGGGATATGATCTCCATGTATAATACATGAGGGGGGATATGATCTCCATGTATAATACATAAGGGGGATATGATCTCCATGTATAATACATAAGGGGGGGATATGATCTCCATGTATAATACATGTATAATAAGGGGGGGGATATGATCTCCATGTATAATACATAAGGGGGGATATGATCTCCATGTAAGCTCGAAAGAGTAGGGCCCTCTTACCTCTCGTGTGCTGTTCGTAGTTGCTGTAATGTTTCATGTATTGTCCCCCCCTCTATTGTACAGCGCTGAACAAACCCTTTGGCGCTATATAAACTCAATGTAATGTAATGTATAATACATAAGGGGGATATGATCTCCATGTATAATACATAAGGGGGGGATATGATCTCCATGTATAATACATAAGGGGGGGATATGATCTCCATGTATAATACATAAGGGGGGGATATGATCTCCATGTATAATACATAAGGGGGGGATATGATCTCCATGTATAATACATAAGGGGGGGATATGATCTCCATGTATAATACATAAGGGGGGGATATGATCTCCATGTATAATACATAAGGGGGGATATGATCTCCATGTATAATACATGAGGGGGGATATGATCTCCATGTATAATACATGAGGGGGATATGATCTCCATGTATAATACATAAGGGGGGGATATGATCTCCATGTATAATACATGTATAATAAGGGGGGGGATATGATCTCCATGTATAATACATAAGGGGGGATATGATCTCCATGTATAATACATAAGGGGGGGATATGATCTCCATGTATAATACATAAGGGGGGGATATGATCTCCATGTATAATACATAAGGGGGGATATGATCTCCATGTATAATACATAAGGGGGGATATGATCTCCATGTATAATACATGAGGGGGGATATGATCTCCATGTATAATACATAAGGGGGGGGATATGATCTCCATGTATAATACATAAGGGGGGGGATATGATCTCCATGTATAATACATAAGGGGGATATGATCTCCATGTATAATACATAAGGGGGGATATGATCTCCATGTATAATACATAAGATGGGATATGATCACCATGTATAATACATAAGGAGGGATATGATCTCCATGTATAGTACATAAGGGGGATATGATCTCCATATGATATCTGTAGGAAAAGAAATGTAATCTCCATACACGGAAAGGTTTCTTCACAGTGAGAGCTGTGAGAATGTGGAATAGACTCCCTCAAGAGTTGGTTGTGTCCAGCTCAGTGGATTGCTGTAGGAAAGTCCTGGATTCTTTCTTGGATACACAGAATATAACTGGATATAACATTTATAGGGAAAGTTGATCCCGGGAATATCCGATTGCCTCTCGGGGGATCAGGAAGGAATGTTTCCCCTGCAGGAGCAAATTGGATCATGCTTTGCTGGGTTTTTTACTTCCTCTGGATCAACTGTGGGTGTAGGATTATAACTTTTTTTTTTTATGGTTGAACTGGATGGACTTTTTTCAGCCAGACTAACTATGTAACTATGTGAGAACTGTTCATGATTTAGCTTGTAGTACGGCAAAAAGTCTTACTTCTATGGCTTTGCAGGATTTGTTGCTGAACCTCCAAGGAACCCGCAAAGCTGTGCTACAGAATCGAGTGACTATAGATTATTTACTGCTCGAAACTAAATTACGGTTGTGAACATTTTGAAGGAATGTGCTGTTTAATGTAAGTGATCATGCCACCGCTATACAATCACATACATGGGCTTTACATGAGTTGGCCAACAGGATGTTACTGCTGCCGGAGGGAGAGACACACATGGCCGGATCATAGGGGGTGCTGGGTACCCAGATTTCAGCTGCACATTTCCTGCTGCCGGGAGAGGAGCAGCCCTTGGAGGAGATAGTAAAGCTGATATGCTACAGGCAGAGGTGGAAGACCACAGTGGTCCTGTTGGCAGCAGAGACCAACATTGCAATGCTTTCAACTTGCTGCCTATCCATGTACTCGGGTACGATCCTGATCCTAGCCAATGTCTGCCATACCTGAAATCTATATTTTGAATATTTTTGGAATAACTGGAGGTGGGGGGGGGGGTCAGTGAAAAAGTCCTCCATAGGGTTGCCACTTCATGCCTTTAAAACCGAACACATTAATTACAGAGGTTCTGGGGCTGAATGAATGCAGATGAGGCACCGAGTGAGTTTAATTATCACCTTAACCAGCCAGAGAACCCGTGTCATGAATATGTGTTCAATTTTAAAGGGATGAGGTGGCAATCCTAGTCCTCAAACTGTTGTGTGCTGCACTATTTGTGCGAAGCCTCATAGGTCCCACATCAGTTGGGTTTCAACCAAGAAATCAGCAAAAGTTCACTGAAAAATCACCCAAAATACACTACATTGGCAAAAGTATTGGGCGGACGGCCTTTCATGGCCTCCCACTCTTAGTCCGTAGGGTTCAATATTGAGTTGGCCCCGCCCTTTCCACACACATGACCTTTAATGGCCCCCCAGTCTTAGTCCGTAGGGTTCAATATTGAGTTGGCCCCGCCCTTTCCACACACATGACCTTTAATGGCCCCCCAGTCTTAGTCCGTAGGGTTCAATATTGAGTTGGCCCCGCCCTTTCCACACACATGACCTTTAATGGCCCCCCAGTCTTAGTCCGTAGGGTTCAATATTGAGTTGGCCCCGCCCTTTCCACACACATGACCTTTCATGACCTCCCAGTCTTAGTCCGTAGGGTTCAATATTGAGTTGGCCCCGCCCTTTGCAGCTATAACAGCTTCAACTCTTCTGGGAAGGCCGTCCACAAGGTTTAGGAGGGTGTCTATGGGAAGGTTGGACCATTCTTCCAGAAGCACATTTGTCAGGTCAGGCACTGATGTCGGGGGAGGAGGCCTGGCTCGCAGTCTCCCCTCTAATTCATCCCAAAGGTGTTCTATGGGGTTGAGGTCAGGACTCTGTGCAGGACAGTCAAGTTCCTCCACCCCAAACTGGCTCCTCCATGTCTTTATGGACCTTGCTTTTTGCACTGGTGTGCAGTCATGTTGGAACAGGAAGGGGCCATCCCCAAACTCTTCCCACAAAGGTGGGAGCATGAAATTATCCAAAATGTCATGGTATGCTGACACCTTAAGAGTTCCCTTCACTGGAACTAGGGGGCCAAGCCCAACCCCTAAAAAACAACCCTACACCATAATCCCCCCTCCACCAAACTTTACACTTGGCACAATGCAGTCAGGCAATTACCGTTCTCTTGGCAACTGCCAAACCCAGACACGTCCATTGGACTGCCAGAAAGAGAAGCGTGATTAGTCACTCCAGAGAACACGTCTCTACTGCTCTAGAGTCCAGTGGCGGCGTGCTTTACACCACAGCATCCACCGTTTTGCATTGCACTTGGTGATGGAAGGCTTGGATGCAGCTGCTCGGCCATTCCATGAAGCTCTCTACACACTGTTGTTGGGCTCATCTGAAGGCCACACCAAGTTTGGAGGTCTTTAGCTATTAACTCTGCAGACAGTTGGTGACTTCTGCGCACTGTGCGCTTCAGCATGCGCTGACCCCGCCCTGTCATGTGACGTGGCCTACCACTTGGTGGCTGAGTGGCTGTTGTTCCCAGTTGCTTCCACTTTGTTATAATCCCACTAACAGTTGAGCGTGGAATATTTAGTAGCCAGGAAATGTCACGGATGGACTTATTGCACAGGTGACCACCTATCACGGGACCACGCTTGGAGCCACTGAGCTCCTGAGAGCGACCCATTCTTTCACCAATGTTTGTAGAAGCCGTCTGCATGCCTAGGGGCTTGATTGTATACACCTGTGTCCATGGAGGGGATTGGAACACCTGAATCACATGATTTGGAGGGGATTGGAACACCTGAATCACATGATTTGGAGGGTGGGGCCAATACTTTTGGCCATATAGTGTATTACTTTTTCATCTTAAAAGACCCCAACTTTAACCGCCTCAGCTCCGCAATATAACAGAAATACTGCTACAGAGCGGAAGCTGTGAGAAAAACCACACACACACATATGATATACATGTGTGCGCACTACCCGCGCCGCCATTCGTGGCTGTCAAGCACTGTGCTTACAGTGAAGCACAAGCACACATTGTAAAAATGGCTCAGAGCACACAGTTAACCCTTTGATCGCCCCTCATGTTAACCCCTTCCTGCCTAGTGCCATTAGTACAATGTCAGTGCTTTGTATTAGCACAGATCACTGGATTGGTGTCACTGGGGATGTCAGTTCCCTCCCCCAGTATCACAATGTCCGCCGCAGTCCCGCTATAAGTCGCTGATCGCCGCCATTACTAGTAAAAATTAAAAAAGCCCAGTATCTATACCGCCATTTGTAAACGCTAGAACTTTCACGTAAACCAATAAATTTACACGTATCGGGATTTTTTTTTTTGGCAAAACATAAAGCAGAATACATTTTGTTCTACATTTATGACGAAATTTGATTTTAATTTTTTTTTTACCGGACATGTTTAATAGCAAAATGTCCAAAAATATTGTTTTTTTCTCAAAATTGTTGGGCTTTTTTTTAAATTATAGCGTAAAAAATAAACGCACAGGTGATCAAATACCACCGAAAGAAAGCTCTATTCATGGGAGAAAAAAAGATGTAAATTTCAGTTGGGTGCAGCGTTGCATGACCGCGCAGTTGTCAGTTAAAGTAACGCAGCACCGTAACGTACAAAATGGCCTGGTCAGGAAGAGGGGGGGGGGGAATCCTCTGGAGCGCAAGTGGTGTTTGCTCCAGAAAACACCAATCAGTGATCACATGCAGAGCAGTAAGGAAGCTGTCACTTCTGACATCATTGCTTACTGTGTGTGAAATCTGTGAATGATCACCGAGGTCACATGGTGCAGGGCTATTCACAACAGCCTTCCACCATGTGACAAGCTGTGACCAATCACAGCTCACTCAGTAGTTCTCAAAGGCTGCAAAAATGCAGCCAGAGAGAAGGAGAAATTGCTTTTACAGACTTTATGGGTGTAAAAGCAATCAGTGTAAAAAAAAAAAAATCATCACCCCCCACAAGTAGTACAGTGTCACCATGGTGACTGCACTGCTAGGGTGGCAGTATGTAAAAAAAAATATATAAAAAAATGTACAAAAAATGTTTAAAAATTATAAACCAATTTGGGTTATTTTTTTTTTCTACTAAAAAAGACAAGGGAATACATTTTGGCCAACATTTATGATGAAATGCTATTTATCTGCAAGATTTTATAAGAAAAAAAACTTTTTTTCAAAATTTTTGGACTTTTTCATTTACATAGCAAAAAAAATAAAAATCCCAGTATGAATAAATACCACCAAAATAAAGTTTTAGCTGTCTCACAAAAATGCAAAAAAATTCATTTGGGTACAGTGTTGCATGACGGCGCAATTGTCATTCAAAGTGTGATAGCACTGAAAGCTGGAAACTGGCCTGGACTGGAAGGGGGGGAGGGGGGGGGAAGCGTCTGGACTGGAAGGGGGGGGGGGGGGGGGAAGCGTCCGGACTGGAAGGGGGGGGGGAAGCGTCCGGACTGGAAGGGGGGGGGGAAGCGTCCGGACTGGAAGGGGGGGGGGGAAGCGTCCGGACTGGAAGGGGGGGGGGGAAGCGTCCGGACTGGAAGGGGGGGGGAAGCGACCGGACTGGAAGGGGGGGGGGGGGGAAGCGTCCGGACTGGAAGGGGGGGAAAGCGTCCGGACTGGAAGGGGGGGAAAGCGTCCGGACTGGAAGGGGGGGAAAGCGTCCGGACTGGAAGGGGGGGAAAGCGTCCGGACTGGAAGGGGGGGAAAGCGTCCGGACTGGAAGGGGGGGAAAGCGTCCGGACTGGAAGGGGGGGAAAGCGTCCGGACTGGAAGGGGGGAAAGCGTCCGGACTGGAAGGGGGGGAAAGCGTCCGGACTGGAAGGGGGGGAAAGCGTCCGGACTGGAAGGGGTGAAAGTGTCCGGACTGGAAGGGGGGGAAAGTGTCCGGACTGGAAGGGGTGAAAGTGTCCGGACTGGAAGGGGGGAAAGTGTCCGGACTGGAAGGGGGGGAAAGTGTCCGGACTGGAAGGGGGGGAAAGTGTCCGGACTGGAAGGGGGGAAAGTGTCCGGACTGGAAGGGGGGGAAAGTGTCCGGACTGGAAGGGGGGAAAGTGTCCGGACTGGAAGGGGGGAAAGTGTCCGGACTGGAAGGGGGGGAAAGTGTCCGGACTGGAAGGGGTGAAAGTGTCCGGACTGGAAGGGGGGAAAGTGTCCGGACTGGAAGGGGTGAAAGTGTCCGGACTGGAAGGGGGGAAAGTGTCCGGACTGGAAGGGGTGAAAGTGCCTGGACTGGAAGGGGGGGAAAGTGTCCGGACTGGAAGGGGTGAAAGTGTCCGGACTGGAAAGGGGGAAAGTGTCCGGACTGGAAGGGGGGAAAGTGTCCGGACTGGAAGGGGTGAAAGTGCCTGGACTGGAAGGGGGGGAAAGTGTCCGGACTGGAAAGGGGGAAAGTGTCCGGACTGGAAGGGGGGGAAAGCGTCCGGACTGGAAATGGTTAAACACTTGCACTCGGCCACATTTTCAAAAGACAGACATTACCGGATATTTAATCAAATATCAACATTATAATGTATTTATTTGACAGCAAAAAGCCTCCAAAATATTGCAGTGACTATAGAGAACTGAATTACATATACAAGACGGCACATCGAACACGACCCGCACTACGCACATCGAACACGACCCGCACTACGCACATCGAACACGACCCGCACTACGCACATCGAACACGACCCGCACTACGCACATCGAACACGACCCGCACTACGCACATCGAACACGACCCGCACTACGCACATCGAACACGACCCGCACTACACAGATTATAATAGTAAGAAATCTACATTAAAAGTATATTTCATTTACTGAAAAAAAAAAAAACGCAAATAGTTTATATATAATATTGCAGTGAATATATATATATAAATATATATTTTGGATTCTATACTACATGTAGTGCGTACAGGAGAGGAGTGTGGAGGTATGACAGTGATCGGTATGTACAGGAGAGGCGTGTGGAGGTATGACAGTGATCGGTATGTACAGGAGAGGAGTGTGGAGGTATGACAGTGATCGGTATGTACAGGAGAGGAGTGTGGAGGTATGACAGTGATCGGTATGTACAGGAGAGGAGTGTGGAGGGTATGACAGTGATCGGTGTGTACAGGAGAGGAGTGTGGAGGGGATGACGGCGGGTACTATGTAGGAGAGGAGTGTGGGGGGTATGACAGTGATCGGTATGTACAGGAGAGGAGTGTGGAGGTATGACAGTGATGGGTATGTACAGGAGAGGAGTGTGGGGAGGTATGACAGTGATCGGTGTGTACAGGAGAGGAGTGTGGAGGGGATGACGGCGGGTACTATGTAGGAGAGGAGTGTGGGGGGTATGACAGTGATCGGTATGTACAGGAGAGGAGTGTGGAGGTATGACAGTGATGGGTATGTACAGGAGAGGAGTACGGAGGTATGACAGTGATCGGTATGTACAGGAGAGGAGTACGGAGGTATGACAGTGATGGGTATGTACAGGAGAGGAGTGTGGAGGTATGACAGTGATCGGTATGTACAGGAGAGGAGTGTGGAGGGGATGACGGCAGGTACTATGTAGGAGAGGAGTGTGGAGGGGATGACGGCGGGTAGTATGTAGGAGAGGAGTGTGGGGGGTATGACGGTGGGCAGTATGTAGGAGAGGAGTGTGGAGGGGATGACGGCGGGCACTATGTAGGAGAGGAGTGTGGGGGGGATGACGGTGGGCAGTATGTAGGAGAGGAGTGTGGGGGGGGATGACGGCGGGCAGTATGTAGGAGAGGAGTGTGGGGGGGGATGACGGCGGGCAGTATGTAGGAGAGGAGTGTGGGGGGGATGACGGCGGGCAGTATGTAGGAGAGGAGTGTGGAGGGGATGACGGTGGGCAGTATGTAGGAGAGGAGTGTGGAGGGGATGACGGCGGGCAGTATGTAGGAGAGGAGTGTGGGGGGGATGACGGCGGGCAGTATGTAGGAGAGGAGTGTGGGGGGGATGACGGCGGGCAGTATGTAGGAGAGGAGTGTGGGGGAGATGACGGCGGGCAGTATGTAGTAGAGGAGTGTGGGGGGGATGACGGCGGGTAGTATGTAGGAGAGGAGTGTGGAGGGTATGATGGTGGGCAGTATGTAGGAGAGGAGTGTGGAGGGGATGACGGTGGGCAATATGTAGGAGAGGAGTGTGGGGGGGGATGACGGCGGGCAGTATGTAGGAGAGGAGAGTGGGGGAGATGACGGCGGGCAGTATGTAGGAGAGGAGTGTGGAGGGGATGACGGTGGGCAGTATGTAGGAGAGGAGTGTGGAGGGGATGACGGTGGGCAGTATGTAGGAGAGGAGTGTGGGGGGGATGACGGTGGGCAGTATGTAGGAGAGGAGTGTGGAGGAGCCCCGTACCATGAATAGGATATAATGCTGACTCACCTGTGTGGTGTGACCTGGAATAAATGCCATGCTGTCCCTATGATGGCCGTGTGTTCAGGACGGGGACTGAGAATCTGTTGGTCCCGTTACAATGAGCTGTAAAATGGCCGACAAGAGGAAAAGTTTGGATAGACAGGAAGTAACAATTTGGCTCAATCTCACTTCCTGGATCTGTCCCATATGGAGGAGCAATAAAACAGCCCAACTGCAGTATGGAGAGAAGACACTAGATGGCGCTGCTCCGCCTATCCGAAAAGTATAAAACAGCAAAGGAAAAAAAAAGAAAAGAAAAAAGAAAAACTAAACAGCAGAAAAAACCCCCCCAAGAAATGTTTAAAAAATCCTTTCAGGCCTGACGATGACACAAACCCCCAACATGATATATTTTCTGAAAGCAGAGACTCCAGAGAATAAAATGACGGTAGTCCCAATTTTTCATGTCGCATGATATTACCGCAGGGGTCCAGGAAACGCAACATTTTAGTACCGGGGGCTGTGGAAGCGATCGGGCAGCAGGCAGTTTAGAGTCCCATGGGGCAACCTAAGTCCACCTTATGCAGGACAACATGGACTCCTGTGCAGGACAGCCATTTTGGGTTCCCTTACACAGCTTTAGGCCTTGGCCTCTCTGGGACTGACCACCTACATATTGTCTCCCTGAGAAGAGAACAGAGAGGGACCCCTGAGAGGAGGACAGAGAGGGACCCCTGAGAGGAGGACAGAGAGGGACTCCTGAGATGAGGAAAAAGAGGGACTCCTGAGATGAGGACAGAGTGGGACCCCCGAGATGAGGAAAAAGAGGGACTCCTGAGATGAGGACAGAGTGGGACCCCTGAGATGAGGACAGAGTGGGACCCCCGAGATGAGGAAAAAAAGGGACTCCTGAGATGAGCACAGAGTGGGACCCCCGAGATGAGGAAAAAGAGGGACTCCTGGGATGAGGACAGAGAGGGACCCCTGAGAGAAGACAGAGAGGGACCAGTGGGATGAGGACAGAGAGGGACCCCTGACATGAGGACAGAATGGGACCCTTGAGATGAGACAGAGAGGGACTCCTTAGAAGGGGACAGAGATGGACTCCTGAGATCAGGACAGAGAGGGACCCCAGAGATCAGGACAGAGAGGAACCCCTGGGATGAGGACAGAGAGGGTTCCCTGGGATGAGGACAGAGAGGGACCCCTGAGATGGGGATAGAGAGGGACCCCTGGGATGAGAACAGAGAGGGACCCTGAGATGAGGACAGAGAGGAACCCTGAGATGAGGACAGAGAGGGATCCTGAGATGAGGACAGAGAGGGACCCCTGAGATGAGGACAGAGAGGGACCCTGAGATGAGGACAGAGTGGGACCCCCGAGATGAGGAAAAAGAGAGACTCCTTGGATGAGGACAGAGAGGAACTCCTGAGATGAGGATAGAGAGAGACTCCTGGGATGAGGACAGAGAGGGACTCATTAGATGAGAACAGAGAGGGACTCCTGAGATGAAGACAGAAAGGGACCCCTGAGATGAGGACAGAGTGGGACCCCTGAGATGAGGACTTAATGGGACCCCTGAGATGAGGACAGAGAGGGACCCATGACATGAGGAAAAAGAGGGACTCCTGAGATGAGGACAGAGAGGGACCCCTGAGATGAAGACAGAGAGGGACCCCTGAGATGAGGACAGAGAGGGACCCTGAGATGAGGACAGAGAGGGACCTCTGAGATGAGGACAGAGAGGGACCCCTGAGATGAGGACAGAGAGGGACCCCTTAGATGAAGACAGAGAGGGACCTCTGAGATGAGGACAGAGTGGGATCCCTGAGATGAGGAAAGAGAGGGACTCATGGGATGAGGACACAGAGGGTCTCCTGAGAAGAAGACAGAGAGGTACCTATGGGATGAGGACAGAGAGGGACCCCTGAGATGAGGACTTAGTAGCACCCCTGAGATGAGGACAGAGTGGGACCTCTGAGATGAGGAAAAAGATTGACTCCTGAGATGAGGACAGAAAGGGACTCATGGGATGAGGACAGAGAGGGTCTCCTGAGAAGAAGACAGGGACCTCTGGGATGAGGACAGAGAGGGACCCCTGAGATGAGGACTTACTGGCACCCCTGAGATGAGGACAGAGTGGGACCCCTGAGATGAGGAAAAAGAGGGACTCCTGAGATGAGGACAGAGAGGGACTCCTGGGATGAGGACAGAGAGGAACCCCTGAGATGAAGACAGAGAGGAACTCTTGAGAAGAAGACAGAAAGGGGCCTCTGGGATAAGGACAGAGAGGGACCCCTGAGATGGGGACAGAGAGGGACCCCTGGGATGAGAACAGAGAGGGACCCTGAGATGAGGAAAAAGAGGGACTCCTGGGATTAGGACAGAGAGGAACTCCTGAGATGAGGACAGAGAGGGACCCCTGACATGAGGACAGAGAGGGACCCCTGAGATGAGGACTTAATGGGACCCTTCCTGCATACCAGGCACTTCTACCCCCTTCCTGCCCACCGGACACTTCTACCCCCTTCCTGCCTACCAGGCACTTCTACCCCCTTCCTGCCTACCGGGCACTTCTACCCCCTTCCTGCCTACCGGGCACTTCTACCCCCTTCCTGCCTACAGGGCACTTCTACCCCCTTCCTGCCTACCGGGCACTTCTACTCCCTTCCTGCCCACCGGGCGCTCATACCCCCTTCCTGCCTACCGGGCACTTCTACCCCCTTCCTGCCTACCGGGCACTTCTACCCCCTTCCTGCCCAGGCCAATTTCCAGCTTTCAGAGCTGTCACATTTTGAATGACAATTGCGCGGTCATGCAATACTGTACCCATATGACATTTTTATAAATAAGTGATTTTTTTCCTTTACTGATGTGCGCTAATGAGGCTGCAATGATGGGCACTGATAGGCTGCACTGATGGGCACTAATAGGTGGCACTGATGAGGAGGCACTGGTAGGTGGCACTGATGGGCATTGACAGGCATCACTGATGGGCACTGAAAGGCAGCACTCATTTGACAATTGCGCGGTCATGCAACATTGTAGCCATATGAAATTTGTATCATTTTTTTGTAACACAGAGCTTTATTTTGGTGATATTTAATCAACTCTGGGTTTTTTATTTTTTCCTAAACCAAAAACCACTGAAAATGTTGAAAAATAAAAGTTTTTTCTTAGTTTTTGTTATAAAATTTTGTAAATAAGTGATTTTTCTCCTTCGCTGATGTGCGCTAATGAGGCTGCAGTGATGGACACTGATAGGTGGCACTGATAGGCACTGATGAGGAGGCACTGGTAGGTGGCACTGATGGGCATTGACAGGCGTCACTGATGGGCACGGAAAGGCAGCACTGATACATGGCACTGATAGGCGGCACTGATTGGCAGCACTAATTGGCATTGATAGGTGGCACTGACTGGCACTGATGGGTGACACTGAAAGGCAGCTCAGATGAGCACTGATATGTGGCATTAATGTGCACTGATAGGCACTGATATGTGGCACTGATGAGCACTGACACAAGGCACTGATGGACACTGACAGGTGGCACTGATCATCAGGGCACACTGATCATTAGTGCCCTGATGAATTAGTGTACATGTCCGCACAATTATCAGCTCTCCTCTCCTCTGTCAGTGTGACAGCTCCTGACACGCTGAGCTGGAGAGAAGAGTTTCTCTCTCCCAATAAGCTGTCCCTGTGTAGTACACCCCCCCCCCCTAGTAAAACACTCCCCTCACACAGCCCCGCCCCCTAGTAAAACACTCCCCTCACACAGACCCGCCCCCTAGTAAAACACTCCCCTCACACAGACCCTCCCCCTAGTAAAACACTCCCCTCACACAGTTAACCCTTTCAGTAAATAATAAAGTTAACCCCTTCCTCCCCAGTGCCATTAGTACAGTGTCAGTGGTTTTTGTTTTGCACTGATCACTGTATTGCTGTCACTGGGGATGTCAGAGACCCCAAGTCAGTCCCCCCCCCCAGTATCTTTCCCGCCATTTGTAAACACTATAACTTTCACGTGAACCAATTAATTTACACGTATTGGGTTTTTTTTTAGCAAAGATACGGAGCAGAATGCATTTTGGCAGAAATTTATGACTAAATTTGATTTAAAATTTTTTTTTTTTACTGGACGTGTTTTATAGCAAAAAGTCCAAAATATTGTTTTTTTTCCTCAAAAATCCTCTCCCCACTGACACCAACGATGGGGCACTATTCCTCCCCCCACTGACACCAACGATGGGGCACTATTCCACCCCCACTGACACCAACGATGGGGCACTATTCCTCCCCCCACTGACACCAACGATGGGGCACTATTCCTCCCCCCACTGACACCAACGATGGGGCACTATTCCTCCCCCCACTGACACCAACGATGGGGCACTATTCCTCCCCCCGCTGACACCAACGATGGGGCACTATTCCTCCCCCCACTGACACCAACGATGGGGCACTATTCCTCCCCCCACTGACACCAACGATGGGGCACTATTCCTCCCCCCACTGACACCAACGATGGGGCACTATTCCTCCCCCCACTGACACCAACGATGGGGCACTATTCCTCCCCCCACTGACACCAACGATGGGGCACTATTCCCCCCACTGACACCAACGATAGGGCACTATTCCTCCCCCCACTGACACCAACGATGGGGCACTATTCCTCCCCCCACTGACACCAACGATGGGGCACTATTCCTCCCCCCACTGACACCAACGATGGGGCACTATTCCTCCCCCCACTGACGCCAACGATGGGGCACTATTCCTGGTGTCACTGGGAGGAATAGTGCCCCATCATTGGTGTCAGTGGGAGGAATAGTGCCCCATCATTGGTGTCAGTGGGGGGAGGAATAGTGCCCCATCATTGGTGTCAGTGGGAGGAATAGTGCCCCATCATTGGTGTCAGTGGGGGGAGGAATAGTGCCCCATCATTGGTGTCAGTGGGGGGAGGAATAGTGCCCCATCATTGGTGTCAGTGGGGGGACGAATAGTGCCCCATCATTGGTGTCAGTGGGGGGAGGAATAGTGCCCCATCATTGGTGTCAGTGGGAGGAATAGCGGCCCATCATTGTCATTGGGCAGAGCTCTAATAGGAAGAGGTGGAGCCTAAAGAGGAAGGGGTGGAGTTTGCAGGTGAAAGGGTGGGACAAATTTAGATGCAGGTGGGGGGGGGGGCGGTGCCTGATTTTAGTCTTGCCTAGGGCAGCACAAGCCACTGAACTTGAGGCTCTCACAAGACCATGCACTTTATATCAAGGACAAGATGTCATCTAGACTGACTCTGAATATGCCTTCGGGGTGGTACATGATTTGGCTGAATCTGGCGACGCCGCGGTTTTACTACCGCTGATGGCAAGTCAATATCCCAACATTCTCTGATCCAGGATTTGTTGGCCGCACTCCAACTTCTGAGAAGGATAGCAGTCATCAAGGTACGAGCCCATACTAATGATAAAGACCAGAGGCGTAGCTAGGATATTTTGCAGCCGGGGACAAACTGTAAAATTGGCACCCCAGTCCCTCTCCCCGTTTAATCACATCAGTGACACCAATGATGGGGCACTATTCCTCCCACTGATACCAACGATGGGGCACTATTCCTCCCACTGACACCAACGATGGGGCACTATTCCTCCCACTGACACCAACGATGGGGCACTATTCCTCCCACTGATACCAACGATGGGGCACTATTCCTCCCACTGATACCAATGATGGGGCACTATTCCTCCCCCCACTGACACCAATGATGGGACACTATTCCTCCCATTGATACCAATGATGGGGCACTATTCCTCCCACTGATACCAATGATGGGGCACTATTCCTCCCACTGACACCAACGATGGGGCACTATTCCTCCCACTGACACCAACGATGGGGCACTATTCCTCCCACTGACACCAACGATGGGGCACTATTCCTCCCACTGACACCAACGATGGGGCACTATTCCTCCCACTGACACCAACGATGGGGCACTATTCCTCCCACTGACACCAACGATGGGGCACTATTCCTCCCACTGATACCAACGATGGGGCACTATTCCTCCCACTGACACCAATGATGGGGCACTTTTCCTCCCACTGATACCAACGATGGGGCACTATTCCTCCCACTGACACCAATGATGGGGAACTATTCCTCCCACTGACACCAATGATGGGGAACTATTCCTCCCACTGACACCAATGATGGGGAACTATTCCTCCCACTGACACCAATGATGGGGCACTATTCCTCCCACTGACACCAATGATAGGGCGCTATTCCTCCCACTGACACCAATGATGGGGCACTATTCTTCCCACTGACACCAATGATGGGGCGCTATTCCTCCCACTGACACCTTGCTGACCCCAGCTCCAGCCTAGGCTCCTTCCCTCTCCCATCCACAGCCAGCATACCTGGTTGCAGCAGCGCCATCTGCACGGCACACTTACCGGTCAGCTTTCTTCTTCACTTGCTCTGGCCGCTCCCTCGCTCGATCTTCGCGCTGCCGCTCGGCTCCTCCTCTGCAAGCTCCGCCTCCTCGCAGGTGATTGGCCACCTGTGTGCCTTTCCTGAGGTACAGTTCTGGCGCCCAATCACTGGTGAGGAGGCGGAGCTTGCAGAGGGAGGTACAAGCTGCCATAGGCTGTCCAGTGATCCCGAGGGTGTGGTCAGATGACAGGAACAGCATGTCATCCCGCCCACACATCGCGTCCAGGGAAAAGAAGACACCAGACCTGTGGACTTCTCTACCCCTCCTCCAGCAACACCTCCTGGAGTGGGACTGAGACACGGAGCCAGGTAAGACACAGCAGCCCACTGCCCACCCCTGTACTAAGTGTCCCTTCCATTGGAAGGGGGGGACAGTGGCACCGCGCCGCCACCCTAAAAAGTACTGCCCTAAGCAAACGCCCAAATACGCAACCTGGTTGTAAGCCTCATTTTGGCACCCCTGTACCTTGGCGCCCGGGTACATATGTACCTCCCTGTCCCCCCCCCCCCCTAGCTACACCTCTGCTAAAGACCCCGTCACAGAGGGAATTGCTATGGCAGATGCAGCTGCAAAAACTGCAGGGCAACTGCATAGTCGGACAGAGTTAACTATGGGAATGTTGTCTACCCCGTCCCTACTGGTAGATGAACTTGTAAGCACATTACAGGACCCGGCTTCTGAAAGTGAAAGTGAATTTTGGGTCAGCAGAGGTTTGACACAAGACAAAAATGGTGTTATGTCAAATGACACCAAGTACTCTGGCCTGCGGGGCGAGCCTGATGGTGGCATTGTTGGACGTGATGGAGAAGTCAGTGGGGGGTGGGGTCCGGGCTGGGGGGAAGACTAGGAGCTCGGTTTTGGAGAGGTTCAGTTTAAGGAAGTGGAGTGACATCCAGTCAGATATGTCGCTCAGTAGGTGTGTGATTCGGGCAGAGACTGAGGGGGTGAGGTGGGGGGTCGAGAGATAGATTTGCGTGTCGTTGGCATAGAGGTGGTAGTTGAAGCCATGGGAGTGTATGAGTTGGCCAAGGGAGGAGGTGTAGATGGAGAAGAGAAGGGGCCCGAGGACCGAGCCTTGAGGGACCCCAACAGAGAGGGGGAGGTGGTAGCATTGTAGGTAACGCTGAAGGAGCATTGTGACAGGTAGGACGAGAGCCAGGAGAGAGCGGAGTCTTTGAGGCCGAGGGAGTGTAGTTTTTTGAGGAGGAGGGGGTGGTCGACTGTGTTGAAGGCCGCAGAGAGGTCAAGGAGTAGGAGCACTGAATAGTGGCCATTAGCTTTGGCGGTTAGCAGGTTGTTGGTTAGTTTAAGGCAGTTTCGGTGGAGTGTAGGGGACAGAAGCCGGACTGTAGGGGGATGAGGAGGTTGTTTTCGTTGAGGTGAGAGCTTAGGCGGGTGTAGGCTAAGCGCTCGAGGAGTTTGGATGTAAATGGCAGCAGGGAGATGGGTCTGAGGTTGTTCGGGTCAGTGGGGTCCAGGGAGGGCTTTTTGAGTATGGGGGTGATGTGTGCATGTTTCAGAGGGGAGGGGAATGCGCCAGAAGAGAGGGAGAGATTAAAGATATGGGTGAGGGAGCGTAGGATGGAGGGGGAGGGAGGTCGTAGGAGTTGTGAGGGGATAGGGTCGAGGGGGCAGGTGGTGAGGCAGGCTTCAGAGAAGACCTTAGTGACCTCCTTGATGGTAGTAAGGTCAAATTAGTGGAGTGTTGAGGGGGCTTCAGTGTGAGGGATGTTAGGTGGGGTGGAGGTCTGGACAGTGGTGAGGCCGAGGGAGAGGGGTGATGAAGGGGTTGCTGTGTGAGAGGAGATGGGTGGGGAGGAGGTCTGGGCAGCAGCAATGTCCCTGCGAATTGTGTCAATCTTGTTTTTAAAGTGATAGGCAATCTCGAGGGCGGTGAGTGTGGTTCTGGGTGGAGGTGGGGGTGGAGAGAGTTGAAGGTGGAGAAGAGTCGGCGAGGATTGGAGGAGAGGGTATTGATGAGGCTCAGGAAGTGGCTTGTTTGGCAGCGTAGTGGGAGGAGGTGTAGGTGTGGAAGGCAGATTTGTAGCGGGTGAATGCTAGTTGGGATTTGGTTTTGCACCATAAACGCTCCAGTGCACGACTGTGTCGTTTGAGGGTTTTGGTGTGATCAGTCTGCCAGGGCTGGAGCAGTCGGGGTCTGAAGTTTCGTGTGGTTAAAGGCGATAGTGAGTCAAGAGCGGATGACAGCGAGTTGTTTTAAGCAGTCGTGGCCAGGTCGGGGCAGGACAGGGGAAGGATACTGTCATAAAGTTGATCGGCTGCAGAGTCGAGGGGGGTGGGGTTCAGGTTGCATAGGTTTCAGCTGGTGGTAGTGTGACATTTGGAGGGGTAGGCGTTGGAGGACGAGGAGATAGAGAAGGTAATCAGGTTGTTGTCAGAGAGAGGGAAGGGGGTGTTTGTGAGGTTGTGGGGAGCGCAGCGATGGGAGAAGACAAGGTCTAGGGTGTTCCCGTTGGAGTGGGTGGTGGATTGTATGCACTGTGCAAGTGCAAAAGAGGAGGTTAAGTGGAGGAGATGGGATGTGTCCGGGTTGTTGATGTTGACAGGGATGTTGAACTCTCCAAGGATGATGGTGGGTAGCTCAGAAGAGAGGAAGAAGGGAAGCCAGGCAGAAAAGTCATCCAGGAAGCGGGGTATGGATCCAGGAGGCCGGTTTATCACAGCAATCTTCAGGGGGGTTGGGGAGAATAGTCGGATGCAATGGGCCTCAAAGGAGGAGAAGGATAGAGAGGGGGGGTTTGGGAGGACTCGGAAGGTGCTCAATGGTGACAGGAGCAGACCAACCCCACCACCTTTACGACTGTTGGGTCTGGGTGAGTGGGTCCAGATGAGACCTCCGTAGGAGAGTGCAGCAGGGGAGGTAGAGTCAGTGGTTTGGAACCAAGTTTCCGTGATCGCTAGGAGGTTGAGGGAGCGAGAAACAAAGAGGTCATGGATGGCGGTGAGCTTGTCGCACACCGGTCGGGCGTTCAGGAGTGCACACGAAAACAGGGGGGGTGGTTTTGGAGAGCAGGGGGACAGGTACTAGGTTGAGGGGGGTTGCGGCAGGAGGTGGAGGTGGGAGGGTGCCTTGCGAGTGGGCGAGGTGGTGGAGGGCCAGGGTTCGGGGAGATGTCCCCCGCGGTTAGGAGGAGAAGGGTGAGAAAGGTGGCATGGGAGTGGGATGAGCAGGGGTGTGTAAGTCTACCAGTGGAGGTGTTCGGGTCAGTGGGAGAGTGGAGTATTAGGAGGAGTTTGTGGGTGCCGTAGAGGGGAGAAGGAAGCAGTGAGGGCACAATGTACAGTTGTTTGGGAGGAGCAGAGGGGTATAGGGAAGGGATTTTGGGAACGGAGGAGAGGAATAGGAGGAGTGGAGGAGGCATTGTAGGGAGGTTCACAGAGTGGGGGGGGGGGGGGCAGGTGTGGTGGGAGGCTTGGTTGCAGATAGTCTAGCGTGCAGTGGCGTATCTTGTCGCTGTGTCTTCTGGTAGCTAGAATTCTCCTGCCTAGGAACAGGATGGGTAGAATTCAGGTCGATAGGTTGTAGTCGGGGGTAATCAGGCTGCGAGTATCAGTTTATGAAAGTCTCGGTTTGAGGGGTGTGGTTTGGTTTGCGGAGATGAAGGGTGGTGATCAGCAGCAGAGGTGTTTTCCAGGTAGTGGAGATGGGGTGAAGAGAGGGTTGTGAGAGGTGGGCGTCAGATGTAGGTGGTGGGCGTAGTAGGGCTGGGGGATCGCAGGACCAGCAGTCGGGCCTTCTCCCGCAATGTATTCTCGGGGGTCAGCAGATGGGTTTTGGGTCCGGGCAGGGTTGTGTTGAGGTGGGCGATGGTAGGCTTCACCAGGGCGAGGTTGTCCATTGAGCTCAGCGGTCTCGGCAGGGTTGCGTCGTGGGAAGCCGTGGTGGGCCTCGCCAGGCAGAGATCATCTGCTGGGCTCAGTGGTGTGGGAAACGCTCGATTCAGGTCACTCCTATGGGTGAGGATGGGGGTGTGCGGGTGCAGTTCTTTTAGGCCAGGTACAGGCTCACTTTGGGTTGTCCGGTGAGGGGGCATGTTGTGGTAGGCCTTGCCAGGCCAGGTGCTTAGGTAGGTCTCGGCCTAGACGGTGCGAGTCCTTTGGTGCTTCGCGGCAGGGTCGGAGGGACCGCCGGTGCTCTCTCCCTGCCCTCAGACTACCCAGGTGGTAGAGTTGTGAGGTGGGGCTGGGCGGTGCGGTTGGCCTGGTGGTCAGTGTGGCTTAGGGCCCAGTTGTGGTGTGGAGCAGCCTGGGTGAGATGTGCGACCTGGGTACGGGCTGCAGCAGGCGGTGGGAGACAGCAGGGTTGAGGGCTGGGGGCTTATGTAGTTGCCCCTGTATTCTTGAGTCCCTGGTGGGTAGTGGTGTGTGTGCGCCCTGTTATTGGTATCCCTGGTGGTGTAGTGGTTGGGCAGTGGCTGTGGCTGGGCCCTGCAGGGATGGGCGCCGCTGTAGTGGAGGCAGGGGTGGAGCGGCGGGGAGTTTCGGCTGGCCGCTTCCCCAGCGTGCCTGATGTACCTGGGCGCTGCAGAGGGGAATGGATGCTGGGGATTCAGCCATGTGGGGACGGGTGCCGGGGATGTCGTCCAGATCGTTCAGCCGTGGGTGGTGCGGCCGGTCTAGGGGTCTCTCCGGCTTCCGCAGGTGAGCAGTGGTGCTGGGCTGGGCTGGGATGCCGCCACGTGGGGATGGATGCCGGGGATGCCGACTGGATCATTCAGCCGTGGATGGTGTGGGCCGGTCTTGGAGTCCATGGTGGTGCTGGGCAGGGATGCCAGGGATGCTGCCACGTGGGGATGGATGCCGGGGATGCCGTCTGGATCGTTCAACCGTGGATGGTGTGGCCGGTCTGGGGGTCTCTCCGGCTCCCGCAGGTGAGTGGTGGTGGTGGTGCTGGGTTGGGCTCCCGGTGGATGGCGGGTGGGAGCGGAGGCGGCCGGAGCTCCAGGGCTGCGGAGCTGAGAGTCATGCAGCTGCTCCGGTCACCATCTTGAGTACCATGACTTGGAACCTGGGTTTCGAGGGTAATCACACCATATATTGGGAAGAATTGGGAAGAAAAGGCCGCCAAAATATGGGGGGGGGGGAGACAATGTATGGAGGCGGGAGGAAAGGAAAAGTGTATGAGTGTATTGCATATAGTATCTCAGGTGTTCGTGTATTAATCTGGGAATGATCACGTGTAGGAAAGTATGGTATTCTCCCACGGCCCCACCACTGCTCTGACCTCCACTTCCACCCCACCCTACATTCCTCATACTGAAGCCCCCCCAACACTCCGCACCTTTGACCTTACTACCATCGAGGAAGTCTCCAAGATCCTCTCTGATGCCCGCCTCACCACCTGCCCCCTCGACCCTGTCCCCTCACAACTCCTACGATCTCCCTCCCCCTCCATCCTACGCTCCCTCACCCACATCTTCAATCTCTCCCTCTCCTCTGGCACTTTCCCCTCCCCTCTGAAACATGCACACATCACCCTCATACTTAAAAAGCCCTCCCTGGACCCCAATGACCCGAACAACCTCTGACCCATCTCCCTGCTCCCATTTACATCTAAACTCCTCGAGCGCCTAGTCTACACCCGCCTATGCTCTCACCTCAACGACAACCACCTCCCTGATCCCCTACAGTCCGGCTTCCGTCCCCTACACTCCACCGAAACTGCCTTACTCAACTCTCCAACGACCTGCTAACCACCAAAGCTAATGGCCACTATTCAGTGTTCCTACTCCTTGACCTCTCTGCGGCCTTCGATACAGTCGACCACCCCCTCCTCCTCAAAAAACTACACTCCCTCGGCCTCAGAGATTCTGCTCTCTCCTGGCTCTCATCCTACCTATCACAACGCTCTTTCAGCGTTACCTATAATGCTACCACCTCCCCCTCACTCCCCCTCTCTGTTGGGGTCCCTCAAGGCTCCGTCCTCAGGCCCCTTCTCTTCTTCATCTACACCTCCTCCCTTGGCCAACTCATACACTCTCACGGCTTCAACTACCACCTCTATGCCGACGACACACAAATATATCTCTCAACCCCCCACCTCACCCCCTCAGTCTTACACACCTACTGAGCGACATATCAGACTGGATGTCACTCCACTTCCTTAAACTGAACCTCTCCAAAACCGAGTTTCTTGTCTTCCCCCCAGCCCGGACCCCACCCCCCATTGACTTCTCCATCATGTCCAACAATGCCACCATCAAACCCGCCCCGCAGGCCAGAGTACTTGGTTTCATTCTGGACTCCAACCTATCCTTCCAGCCCCAAGTCCAATCTTTAACAAACTTGTGCAGACTCCACCTCCGCAACATCGCCAAAATCCGCACGTTCCTAACCCCAGAAACCACTAAACAGCTCATCCACTCCCTCATCGTATCACGACTCGACTACTGCAACTCCCTCCTCACTGGCCTGCCTCGCCGCTGGCTATCCCCGCTTCAGTCGATCCTGAATACGGCTGCCAGACTCATCCACCTCACCAACCGCTCCATCTCCGCCACCCCCCTCTGCCAATCCCTCCACTGGCTTCCGATTGCGCAACGGATCAAATTCAAAATCCTAACACTGACGTACAAAGCTGTCCACCATACTGCCCCGAACTACATCACCGACCTAATATCCAAGTACCACCCAACACACACACTCCGCTCCTCACAAGACCTCCTTCTCTCTAGTTCCCTGGTCTCCTCCTCCCATGCCCGCCTCCAGGACTTCTCCAGGGTGTCACCCATCCTCTGGAACTCCCTGCCCCAACCCATCAGATTATTACCTACTCTCCTCTCCTTTAGGCGCACCCTGAAAACCCATCTCTTCAGGGAAGCTTACCCCACCCTCTGCTAACTTGCCGACCTCCTCCACTCTTCCTACCACTCCATCCCCCACAGCTATCTCCTCCTGTGCCACCATCCCCTCCCTCCTAGATTGTAAGCTCCAAGGAGCAGGGCCCTCGACCCCCTCATGTTTTGCATTGTATTGGTATTGTTCTGTCACATGTTCTGTTCCCCTCCGTAATGTACAGCGCTGAGCGAACTATCGGCGCTTTATAAATACTGTATAATAATAATAATAGAGGTCCTATGAGCTCATATGTAGTTAAGAAGCTCATGACGAGACACTATGGGTAGGATGTGTATGAAGGTATGTCATGGTCACATAGTAACAGAACCACAATATCAACATTGAATAAGAGTGAGAAGGCTCGTTCTGGAATTGCTCATGGACCGCAAAATATGTTCCTAAAGAGCAATGCGAGAACGGCTTAATAAACTGTAGCAGTTCAGACTCAAAATCACAAAAAATTACCTGCAGAATACAGTGAGATTCAGTTATGTAGGCCCACGTCAAGGCAACTGAGCAGTCTGCATCTCTGGATCCTGAACAAAGAAAAACTCCGGTCTCCACCGAGGCCACCAGTACAATGTAGCAGGTCATAACTGTCCAGACAAACAAGATCCAGAACCAGTAAAATTAAGAACCGTGGTTCTGTTAGCACCGCCACCATGCAGCCCGCAGAGAGCAGGAGCTGATATAATCTGAGTATATACTTTCGAATCGACATAAACAGAGAATGAACAGTTAGTATACATGAGAGATAGAACAATCGAATGCGATACACATACCCTAGTATCTTAGCCAATGTCGGACGGAAGGTTTTCAATTGAGGGTGAAATGGAACCAGGGTTTAGGAGAGACTCCTAACCGCTCCGTAACCTCCACCCTCCTCTGCCAATCCCTCCACTGGCCTCCATTCAGTGTCCTCCACCCTCCTCTGCCAATCCCTCCACTGGCTTCCGATTGCCCAATGGATAAAATTCAAGCTACTAACATTGACGTACAAAGCTGTTCATAACACTGCCCCAAACTACATCACCGACGTGATATCCAAATACCACCCTAAACGTACTCTCCGCTCCTCACAAGATCTCCTTCTCTCTAGTTCCCTGGTCTCCTCCTTCCATGCCCGTCTCCAAGACTTCTCCAGGGCTTCCCCCATCCTCTGGAACTCCCTACCCCAATCCATCAGACTGTCACCTACCCTCCTCTCCTTTAGACACACCCTGAAGACCCATCTCTTCAGGGAAGCCTACCCCGCCTTCAGCTAATTGCCAATCTCCTGCACTCTTCCTACCACTCCATCCCCCACAGCCACTTCCTCCTGTATCACTATCCCCTCCCTTTTTAGATTGTAAGCTCCGAGGAGCAGGGCCCTCGAGCCCCTCGTGTATCGAATTGTATTGTTACTGTACTGTCTCGTGTACTGTCTCCCATTGTAATGTACAGCGCTGAGCAAACCGTTGGTGCTATATAAAAACTGTATAATAATAATAATAATATATTGGGTCAGGTGTGGAAGTAGCCATAGGATGGGGGAAGGGTGACGCTTGGGTGGGTGGGTGAGGGGGAAAGGAGAAGTGTCATTCGTGACGTGCCTTGCAATGAGCTGGTGAAGCTGGTAGACTGTCCCCAATGATGAGCCTTCATCGTACCGGAGAGGACGAGGTGCGGTGGGATGGTCTGCGTCGCCTTGCTCCTCCAGGGTGTCCAGCAGATTGGGCCTCCATTAGATTTTCATCTGTCTGAGGTGGGAGGTGGGATTCACCGGACCTGTTGGGTAGGTCCACTATTGAGAGATCTAGGACCTTGCAGAATGGTGCGATATCTTCCGGGAATCTCAGGATAGCTGATCGCCCCATGTGTGTTGCTGAGAGGCCAAACGGGAATCTCCAGCGATATGCTATACCCCTGGAACGTAATAGATCCAGTAGAGGGAGTAAATCCTTTCTGCGTTGTAGGGTGAGATGGAAGAGATCTTGAAATAATTTCATTTCTGCTCCATTATATGTCACGCGGTTTCGTTCTCGCGCTCTGCGTAATATTTATTCCTTGAGTCAGAAGTCGACTAAGCAGCAAATTATATCTCTCCGGGGATCAGAGTCCCTACCTTTAGGACATAGAGCTCTATGGAGGTGTTCGATCTCAATCGGAGACTCCTGTGGCCTTTTCAAAAGATCATTAAAAATGGTTACGATCGTTGCGGTGAGTTGGTCCGATTCAGTTGTTTCAGGGACGCCACGTACCCTTAAAATGTGTCGTCTTCCCCTGTTGTCCAGGTCCTCGATATGACGATCAAGCTCTCTTAGGTGCATAGTGTGCGTATCTACTAGCTTGCGTGTATCCTGGATGGCAAGGTCTTGTGTGATAACTTTATCCTCCTGCTTCAAGCCTCTGGGCCACTGCCTGCATATCGATATGTAACTCTGCAATTGCTGCAGTGAGGGTCTCTTTAATATCTGATGCTACTGCTTTCAGATCCCCTATAGTGAGAGGGGAGGCTGCAGAGCGGCAGGCTGAGGGTGCTGCGGCTGGGCTCCTGATCTGCGAGCGGGACTCTCTGTGAAGCAAATGGGAGGAGGCAACAGAGGAGGGGGCTTCAATGTGTTCTGGGGTCTGGGACCGGAATAAATCCGGAATGCTGCGGCTGGCATGTCAGGTCGTCTGGCGGGGAGACCGTGATCGTGGGGCGGAGGGTCTCCTATCTGCTTTCCCCATGTCAGCGGTGTCTCTCTCTGCTGTGGTCACGTGTTTCCACCTCCGTGTGTCAGGGCTCCGGGAACTAAGCTGCCATCTTCTCCGGGATCAAGTCACTCCCCCCCAGTAATTATAAACTTGTAGTATATGGTCTCAATGAAGGCCAAGGGCCCAAATATAGGCCTTAGACTGTATGGGGAGGCCGACAGGCACAGGGGCTGTAGAATATAAAATCCCTGGGGTGCTGGCTCCAGAGCCCTTCAGATGGGGTGCAGGAAGCACTGCTTTATCCCCCAGGTGGCTGACTGTTGCCTCAACAGGCCTTGTCGGGGGACATATCTTTGGGTACATTGCCTTTGGGATGTTGGCAGCTAGAGAATGAACCCTGTGCTGGATCTACATACTTTAGTTATATTAGGGGCATTGAACTTGGATGGGGTTGGGGGGGTGTATGGGATGCCCAAGGGAACCGCAACCGAGGACAACTCCTTGGCAACTATGTACAAGTCTCTACAGCAAACAGGGTTTCTTCCTGGAGAGCTCTCCAGCCTCTCCTGATGTACCACCCCAGATGAATCCTCTCCTCATCCAGCTGTACTGGATCAATCTCTGGGCATAGGTACCCAGAATTTGTCTCTGCAAATCAACAGTCCCAGATGGGGACTATTCAGGTTTCCCACCCGAATGCCTTTTCCCCTTAATTGGCCCAGAGGATGTAGGACTACTCACTCTTCCTCTCCCATGAGCTTGTTGCATTGGTAGCTGCCTTCAGGCCTTCCACTGGGCTGGCTCCTTCCCTGCTGCACAGGTTGTCTTCTCTCAGGGGACTGCTGAGATTGAGAGATCCTCCTTTTAGTTTCAGCCTGGAGGTAGGCCCTCTTCTCACTGGGCCCCCTCCCAGGCTCCTGCATCCCAGCCTCTCACTTTATCTCCCACCCAAACTCTCCTGCTGCTGAGCAGGCTCAGTCATACTTAAGGGCTGACCTGACCCCATGCCAAGTCTCCTGCCTGGGTCAGGATCTCTTAAGTATGAGCATCAGCCCCTCCTCATCCCCACCCATTGCCTTCTAGAAACCTCTCAAGTCTCTAGAGCAGGGGGAGGTCTCAGGGAACAGATCTGTAGAGCCATCAGCCCTGACCTAAATTGTCCTGGCTGACTCATGCCCAGGTTGCTACTCAGTCTTTCTTTCTGCAATAAAAACTAGCTCCACCTTCCTATCTAGAGGGGTGCAACATATGTTTAACCACCTCCCGCCCGCCATATAGTAATGTCTCCTAGATTGTAAGCTCGAAAGAGCAGGGCCCTCGACCCCCTTGTGTATTGTTTTGTTACTATATTGTCTCATGTTCTGTCCCCCACTATAATGTACAGCTCTGAGCAAACCTTTTTGGCGCTATATAAATACTGTATAATAATAATGACAGACGCAAGGTGGTTCTCTTGCTCTGGGAGGATGTCATATGACACCCTCCCATTCTAACCACGCATGTGCGGCTCCTGGAGCGCGCAGTGCGGCGATCGGCGGTGCGCTGTCTCCCTAGGACACAGCGGATCACCGATCCACAGAAAGAGCCGAAGATATCGGCTCGGTCATGTGATCAGCTGTGTCCAATCACAGGTGATCGCATGTAAACAGGGAAATGCCGGTTATCGGCATTTCTCTCCCCACGAGCCGTCACGCTGACAGAGGAGAGGAGAGCCGGTAATCGGCATTCCTCGGAGTGCACAGAGCACTGATGATCAGTGTGCCCTGATGATCTGTGTAGCCCCAGCAGCGCCACCTGTCAGTGTCCATCAGTGCCAGCTCACATTGCTCATCCATGCCACCTGCCAGTGCCACATCAGTACCACATCAATGCCACATATCAGTGCCATCTGAGCTGCCTTTCAGTGTCACCCATCAGTGCCAGTCAGTGCCGCCTATCAATGCCAGTCAGTTCCACCTATCAGTGCTGCCGATCAGTGCCGCCTATCAGTGCCCGTCAGTGCTGCCTATCAGTGCCGTCTGTCAGTGCCGCCTATCAGTGCCAGTCAGTGCTGGCTATCAGTGCCATATATGAGTTCTGCCTTTCAGTGCCCATCAGTGATGCCTGTCAATGCCCATCAGTGCCACCTACCAGTGCCTCCTCATCAGTGCCACCTATCAGTGCTCATCACTGCCGCCTCATTAGCGAAGATCAGTGAAGGAGAAAAATCACTTCTTTACAAACTTTTCAGTGGTTTTTGGTTTGTTTAAGAAAAAATAAAAAACCCCGAGGTGATTAAATACCACCAAAATAAAGGTTTATCTGTCACAAAAAAATGATAAAAATGTGATATGGGTACAGTGTTGCATGACAGCGCAATTGTCATTCAAAGTGCAACAGCGCTGAAAGCTGGAAATTGGCCTGGACAGGAAGGGGTTATAAGTGCCCTGTAGGCAGGAAGGGGGTAGAAGTGCCCTGTAGGCAGGAAGGGGGTAGAAGTGCCCTGTAGGCGAGGGGTTAAAAATTGTCTTTCTTTTTATAGTCACGCCATCCCTCCTCAGAAGCAAACATGGGCATGCAATCTGGCAGCCAGGGGCAGACTGACAACTCATGGGGCCCCGGCAATAGGGGATCATGGGGCCCCTGTGTCCTTGCCCAAACTCAAAAAAGCCTATGAAAAAGGTACCAGGAGCATCTCATGGGGCCCCCTACTGACCCTGGGCCCTCAGGCAGTGCCCGAGTTTCCAAATGGTCAGTCCGACGCTGCTGGCAGCCACCTTTAAAAAAAAAAAAAAAATCTGAGGCCTTAACCCCACCCTGCCTCTGTACAAAAATTTAGAACAAAAGGTTACTTGTCCCACCTTGTAGTGAGAGCTGAGATAGGAATGTATCTAATGTATTAAAAAAATCTTTTTGCCGTGCAGAAAGGACCAGATTAGGACTTCTGATTCCAGGAGCTAAATAACGGCCCATTTATCTCCTGCCTTCAGCTAATAACCAAATCTTCTATTTCTCCCATCAGTTTATTCCTCACAATTATTACCTTTTGTCCCACCAGCTCCTCTCTATTAGATTGTAAGCTCCCAGGAGCCAGGCCTTCCAAACCCCTCTTGTATTGACTTGTACCGTTGCTGTATTGTCTCCCTTTTTATATGAGCAAACTGTTGGAGCCATATACCCACATGGAAGACAAATATATTTTAAATATATTTTAAAAATACATTCTTAATATATTCTTCCCAAATATATCGACATAATTTCAAATACTACAATTTTGGCCATATTCAATATATTTCAATACATTTGTGAATATATTATTAAAAATATATTCAGAACGCACGCTGCGATATATATCAAGGTGTCATTTGGAATGCATTTACAAGTATATTTAAAAATCTATGTTTAAATGCATTTTTTTAGATGTTCAAAAAATATCTGGAAAATATATTTTTAAATATATGCCTTTTGGAAAATATATTTTAATTGCCATTTTTGGAAAACATGTTAAAAAATATTTGCGTAGGCCAATGTATTGTAAATATATGTCACATTTATAATATTTTTTTCTAAATATATTGAAAATATAATTCTCTTCCATATGGGTAAATCCTGTACATTATTATATTTAATAATGAACGTTAAAAATAGAAAGCAACTTTAGTTATTTTATATAAAATTCTGGCTTTTATTATTTTTTTCTTTTCTATACAGGTGGATTGATGAACCAGGTTTTCCGTCACGTTTGTCTTCATAAACAGCAAATGAACCATATGGGTGTTTTAAGTGGCTGAAAGTCTTTACAGCAGTTCACTGAGGGATTCACACAGGACAGAAGACCTATCGGTGTTCTAAATGTTTTGGATCCTCTTCAACATTGATCAAACCTCTGCGGACAACAGGAGAGAAAAAAAAGAGAAAGTACAAAAAAAGGCCGGACTTTACTGGTACTAAGGAACGGTCTATTCATCAATAAAAATATGTATTTTTATTACAAAATTCAAAAACCTACATTCACAAAAGCATCTAACTGATCTGTTCCCAAGTGTTTTCTTCATTGACGGATCCTGAGTTAATACTTGATTAACACTGCCTCAGTACCAGAGACTGGGTTGCAATCAAGAAGCATCTTGCCGAGCCTCTGAAACCTCAGAGAGGAGAGCCCTTTCCAGGTTCTGCTGACTGTTGTTATTGCAGCCAAGTTTGAGGACTCCAGCTAAGCCCACCTCCCGATATATGTTCCACCTCGGTTCCCACGATCCATGCCTCATTTCCAATGTTCCTCCTCCTCTTATGGATGACAGGTTTGTAGGCAGGTCTGAGGATGGGACACTGGCCATGGAGAAGCCTCGGAGAAAGCAACTTCCTAAGCCGGCGTAGACCTTCCAACAGAGAGTTGCAGCTGTTTTATGGGATGTGTTCAATGGGACCACTTAAGCCCACATGGTCACTTGTTTCATTTGCTTCTGCCACAAGTCTAAGGGATTTCATCAGGTGAAGATTGGATGTCCTCATTATCTTGCTTCTCTGTTCATCTACTCCTCCTCTCCATAGACTGATCACAAAGTACAACTGCAAGAGTTGTATATATTGGCTACCAATATATAGGAAGGACAAAAAGACCGCTCTGGAAGCGTATTAGGGAACATGTTCAAAATATAAAAAATGGTTTCCCGAAACACAGTGTTTCTAAACACTTCCTAAAAAAACATAATAAAGATCCTTCGGGTTTGAGATTCTGGGGGATCCAAAAATATACTAAACACTGGAGAGGAAGTAGTAAGATTAAATCCTTGAGCCAGGCAGAATCTCGATGGATTTATATTATGCATACGCAGGCACCTTATGGACTCAATGTGGAATTCGATTTAAACTGTTTTATCAGTGACTTTTAATTAGTGAGATAAATTAAAATGTATTTATTTTTTAAGGAAGCCCCTAGTGGTGGTAGTCTGGCTATGGACATATATACGTATTTTTGTATGGAAACTATTGTGAATACAAAGTATGGGTGTATTAACATATTATATATGGGCAAAAAAATCTTTATATAATGGATATCTGTATTGAGTACATATTTATTAATTATGAGTGTATTAACATGATTTTTATAGTTTTTACTGCCGTACAATTTTTATTATATATGGATATAACTTTAGGGATGAATATAAGGTTCACATATATAATATGGAAAATATTGTAAACTCAAGCCATAGGCGCATTAATATGATTTTTATAGTTTTAATATATACGGATGAAAATCTTTATATAGTAGATATTTTAATTATTATATAACTACTAATTAGGGGCTTATTAACAATAGTTTTTATAGTCCTAATATATATGGAAAAAATCTTCGTATGATAAATGATTTTAATATACGATGAATTAAAATTTAGGATAATTTATATAGAAAAAGATTCATGTAAAAGGAGGTTAGAATGATAGTAGTTGATCTTTATTGAAGGATATTAATTAATAAGATATGGTCGTTTTTATAAAATAAGAAATATATATATTTTGTTCTATTTTTTATATGTATATATTTTTTTTGGGGTTCATTTATATAAATTTTTCTATATGATCATTCCGATTTTTCTATTTCTTAATTTTTCCTCTTTTTTAATTTTATTTTCATTTTGCATATATATTTTGTTTATATATGTACATTAAATAGATGGGTTTTAAACAAATAAAGTGGTTTTTAATATAGGTTTTAATTAAATGAATATGGGTTTAAATTAAACTGTTGTACTCCATAAGATTACTGTATATTAATAGGATACTGGAATCGCGGTACTAAATAGTGGTACAGGTTGAGGTACATTCCCAAAGGGGACATTGTAATAATACTCCTCCGTTTAGATAGTGAGGTTAGCGGGCTTCGGGAAAATGGCCGCCGGGAGCCCGCCCTCTAATTGGGAATAGCGATTAGGCTGGATCCTATTTAAATGCATTCTGACACTGGTGGGCGTTAACCCTGATGAAGTCACGACGCACGTGACGCAACGCGTCGGTACGCCATATCTGGATTGGAGTTACGTCACTGCCGGTCACGTGGGGACGCATGTCCGGGCGCAGCGGCCATATTGGTTTCCCTTGTTTCATGTGATACACCTATGGGATGAGGTGGAAAGCTATCTGTAACCAGGAAACAAATGTGAGTGTAACCAATATGTTTTAGAAGTGTTTGTATTAAACAATATTACACTATGGGAAGTTCTGTTTGTGTCCTATATGACATGTGAGAGGAGGTGGAGTGGAAATCCTGTGATCCCCTGCTGAGCTACCTGTAAAAAAAGATTGGCCATAGAGGAGATCAGTAGCCCTTTGGCCCCTTGTGGGTCAGTGTGGGGAGGTGAGCAGGCATTGCTGCCATTTGAGGATTCTTTTTGAGCACTAGAAGTGAAGATCACTGTTCGCCTTGTCACAAGTTACACCTGCACGGACCTTTTTGTTTTATTTTTTTGCATATGCACACTGAAAGGTTTATGTGTATTAATCACAAAGAGCAGTATATCTAATGATTGTTTTTGAATCAATTGGATATATATACTTTTCACTTAAAATATTGATCACTTTTTAGATTTGAAGTATGAATTAATTGTAGATATATATAATTTTTTTCACGGATTATATTATTTATCGTTGATATATTATGGATCAGTTTAATTTATATATACCATTGTGAGCTATTAATTTGGTATATATCACTTATAGTGTTACAATGATCTGTAGAAAAGTCTAATTATTATTATTAAGCACTATTATTCACTGATGGCACTTTAATATATGCATAGATTTATTATTTTAGCGCTTCACTAATTCAAGGTTATATATTTGGTTACTTAATGGTTTAAGGCAGAGTGATAGCAGCTGTTATTTTTAGGGACCTTACCTATATTAAGCGCAGGAGGATACTTCCATTTTGCAGGTTTGTAGGCAGGTCTGAGGATGGGACACTGGCCAGGGAGAAGCCTCGGAGAAAGCAGCTTCCTAAGCCGGCGTAGGCCTTCCAACAGAGAGTTGCAGCTGTTTTATGGGATGTGTTCAATGGGACCACTTAAGCCCAGATGGTCACTTGTTTCATTTGGTTCTGCCACAAGTCTAAGGGATTTCATCAGGTGAAGATTGGATGTCCTCATTATCTTGCTTCTCTGTTCATCTATTCCTCCTCTCCATAGACTGATCACAAAGTACAACTGCAAGAGATCTGAACTTACAAACTGCTAAGTGTGCAGTCATATTCCTACAACTTCTTCTGCAGGACTGAAATTCCTCTGATTGGGGTTCCCTTTATGGCTCTGAGTGGACAGATCTCATTTTTAAAGTTCTAAAGTTTAACCAAAAAAAAAAGAACATTTTGTTGACCCTGGAAACAATACACCATAAAGCGTAACTATGGGAAAAATCAATAATTACATGAATGCTGTAATCTGTCATTAACCACTTTAATCCCCGGGCCTTTCCCTCTCTATATACCAGACAGGGCCATCTTAATAGCATAATGGGCTCCTGGGCAAAGTAATACATCGGGACCCACACCAGTCTGTCCCAATTTACACACCTACTCTGAATAATTAAAGCTTAATTCGTTGATAAAATTAAACCTATATTTGTATTTGTTAGTATTTTCTGCAACTCCCTCCTCACTGGCCTGCCTCGCCGCTGGCTATCCCCGCTTCAGTCCATCCTGAATACGGCTGCCAGACTCATTCACCTTTCCAACCGCTCCGTTTCTGCCACCCCCCTCTGCCAATCCCTCCACTGGCTTCTGATTGCGCAACGGATCAAATTCAAAATCCTAACGCTGACATACAAAGCCGTCCACCATACTGCCCCGAACTACATCACTGACCTAATATCCAAGTACCACCCAACACGCACACTCCGCTCCTCACAAGACCTCCTTCTCTCTAGTTCCCTGGTCTCCTCCTCCCATGCCCGCCTCCAGGACTTCTCCAGGGTGTCACCCATCCTCTGGAACTCCCTGCCCCAACCCATCAGATTATCACCTACTCTCCTCTCCTTTAGGCGCACCCTGAAAACCCATCTCTTCAGGGAAGCCTACCCTGCCCCCTGCTAATTTGCCAACCTCCTCCAGTCTCCCTACCACTCCATCCCCCACAGCTATCTCCTCCTGTACCACTATCCCCTCCCTCCTAGATTGTAAGTTCGAAAGAGCAGGGCCCTCAATCCCCTCATGTTTTGCATTGTATTGGTATTGTTCTGTCACATGTTCTTTCCCCCTTTGTAATGTACAGCGCTGAGCGAACTATTGGCGCTTTATAAATACTGTATAATAATAATAATAATAATAATAATAATTTTCAATAAAATGGAAACAATAGGAAAACATTCCGTAAATCAGGGGCAGAAGGGCACAATAGAGGGGGGAGTCAGGAGGGCACAATACAGGGATCAGGAGGGGATAGCCCCAGGACAGCTTAGTAAAAATTGTGACTGTCTGGGACAGCTGGCAAGTATGTTGTAATACAAGATTATCATGGGGCCCCTGGGCATTGCCCATAAATTAAGACATCCCTGGTCCCAGAACGTTTGTATTTATGGCAATATCTCAGTTCTGTGCATTTTTTGTAACGAGAATACTTAGTAAAAAGTTAAGCATTTTCCTGTAATTTATCCAAATTCAGCATTTTTACCTCCTCGTAATAACAATAAAGTTAGATGGAAAAAAAAAAGTTCGAAAAATACATTAAAAAAATTAATAAATATTGTTAAAAGAAAAAAAATTGTTAAAAATCCCCCCCATGCGCATACACACAAATTCAAACAGATGACGTCACAACACTCAAACCACGCCCTACGTGTTTCGTCATTCGACATCATCACGGAGTAAGGCGTGGTTTGAGTGTTGTGGCGTCAGCGCGCTCCTAGCATCGCAAGAGCACATATGTATTGTGGCTGGGTCTATTTCTTGGCATCTGTTTTATGCTGCTGTCGGTTGGACACCGTTTCTTGTAAGTGTGTTTTTGTCATTATTAAAGCGGTGTTTTTAAGAAGTACTGCACCACGAGCTTCTTTTTTTATATTCCGAGCGGCCTTTCCAATACCTCTTAAAACAAGATGGGATGTGAATAAAGTGGATCTTCAGAGTCTCCTGCAGAGTATTGCTCCAGGAAATTGTTTCTTCCAAGCCTAAGCTGTGTTTTAACTGTCTGCAGATCGTTGCTCCCGGAGCAAAAAAGCGTTTACGCTGGTTTATAATATAATCAGCATATTGCTCTGGTGCAGGGGCGGACTGACAACTCATGGGGCCCCCGGGCAATAGGGGATCATGGGGCCCCCGGGCAATAGGGGATCATGGGGCCCCTGTGACCTTGCCCAAACTCAAAAAAGCCTATGAAAAATGTACCAGGGGCATCTCATGGGGCCCCCTACTGACTGCCCGAGTTTCCAAATGGTCAGTCCGCCCCTGCTCTGGTGAGTTTATTCACTTAATTTGGTGGTGGATTCACTTGGTGGATTTTATTTCAAATAATAATTTTTTCATCATCATTTTTTTTCTTCATTATCACATGTATTTTTAGGGACTTTTATGATATATTTTGGGACTTTTAAAAATATGATATATTTTTTTTGAGTTTGTTATATTCTTTGTCTGTTTATGTCCCGGTATATATTGTGTTTTGTATTTGTTACTAGCGCAGTCTTATTTCTATATATTTGCACCTTCACTGAGGGTAGACTTTGCAGCTGGTCTATTAATTAGGATCTATACTATCATTTATAACATTGTTGTCTGGCGCCACCTATGTTTACTCAGTCAGGAGGGTAAATCTTGGTAAAAGTTTGATTCTGTTTTATTCCCTTTTATTTTATAGTGAATAGTCTATGTGTGTCTTCTTGTATTTTTTGTATTTCTGTAACTTTTTATACTTTGTACATATTTTATGCACCGCCCACTTTCGGGATATTAAATCTTAAAATTAATTAGTGACTTCTGTGTACTTAAGCACGGGCTCATATCTCCGGAGAGAGAGATCAGGGGTCCTCAAACTACGGCCCGCGGGCCACATGCGGCCCGCCGAGGCGATTTATCCGGCCCTCCTGCAGGGGCAGGACAGGAAGGGACACTAAGTACAGGGGTGGGCAGGGGGCTGCTGTACCTTACCTGGCTCCGGTCCCAGTCCCACGACGATCCAGTCCAGGAAGCGCTGCTCCTTCATTAACTCCAGCCACTCCTTCACTCCTGCCGCTCGGCTCCACCTCCTCACCGGTGATTGGGCGCCAGAACTGTAGCTCAGGAAAGGCACACAGGCGGCCAATCACCTGTGAGGAGGCGGAGCCAAGTGAGGGAGAGGCCGGAGTGAAGGACAGCTGACAGGTAAGTGTGCCGTGCTGATGGTGCTGCTGCAACCAGGTATTCTGGAACAGGGGTCAGCAAGTTATGTGTCAGTGGGAGGATTGGTGTCAGTGGGAGGAATAGTGCCCCATCATTGGTATCAGTGGGAGGAATAGTGCCCCATCATTGGTGTCAGTGGGAGGAATAGCGCCCCATCATTGGTATCAGTGGGAGGAATAGCGCCCCATCATTGGTATCAGTGGGAGGAATAGTGCCCCATCATTGGTGTCAGCGGGAGGAATAGTGCCCCATCATTGGAATCAGCAAGAGGAATAGTCCCCCATCATTGGTGTCAGCAGTGGGAGGAATAGTCCCCATCATTGGTGTCAGTGGGAGGAATAGTGCCCCATCATTGGTATCAGTGGGAGGAATAGTGCCCCATCATTGGTGTCAGTGGGGGGAGGAATAGTGCCCCATCATTGGTATCAGTGGGAGGAATAGTGCCCCATCACTGGTGTCAGTGGGAGGAATAGTGCCCCATCATTGGTGTCAGTAGGAGGAATAGTGCCCCATCATTGGTGTCAGCGGGAGGAATATTGCCCCATCATTGGTGTCAGCGGGAGGAATATTGCCCCATCATTGGTGTCAGCGGGAGGAATAGTGCCCCATCATTGGTATCAGCGGGAGGAATAGTGCCCCATCATTGGTGTCCGTGGGAGGAATAGTGCCCCATCATTGGTGTCAGTGGGAGGAATAGTGCCCCATCATTGGTGTCAGTGGGAGGAATAGTGCCCCATCATTGGTATCAGTGGGAGGAATAGTGCCCCATCATTGGTGTCAGTGGGAGGAATAGTGTCCCATCATTGGTGTCAGTGGGAGGAATAGTGTCCCATCATTGGTGTCAGTGGGGGGAATAGTGCCCCATCATTGGTGTCAGTGGGGGGAATAGTGTCCCATCATTGGTGTCAGTGGGAGGAATAGTGCCCCATCATTGGTGTCAGTGGGAATAGTGCCCCATCATTGGTGTCAGTGGGAGGAATAGTGTCCCATCATTGGTGTCAGTGGGAGGAATAGTGCCCCATCATTGGTGTCAGTGGGAGGAATAGTACCCCATCATTGGTGTAAGCTGTTAGTATTTTGAATTTTATTTGTTGGGTGAGTGGAAGCCAGTGGAGGGATTGGCAGAGAGGGGTAGCAGACACTGAACAGTTGGTAAGGTGTGATTGATATTTTGGGACCAGGTTGGTGATTTATCGGTAAGGTGTGGTTGATATTTTGAGACCAGGTTGGTGATGTAGCTGGGGGCAGAGTTGTGGATGGCTTTGTAAGATGTTAGTATTTTGAATTTTTAATAGGCAAGGGATTGTCAAACAAAAAAGCACAGAGAGCTGGGCTTGGTCAGGTAGGACATGTATCAATGCAAAAAACAAAACAGAAAAAAAAGTTAAATAATACCATTCAGCGGTGAGTTGATTTATTAGGGCATTAAAAATGCTGAATTCCTTTAAGCAACATGATTGGGTGATGCCATGAACCTGCAGTGCAGTCACATGATGCCAGCTATTCCCACCTCTCCGATACAAATGCGGAAACCCATCTAACATTTGCTATCATTTCTGAACACAATTGCACTTATGCTGACCATCTTTTTATTATTTTAAATTTGTTATTTGTACAATCCACAAAAAAGAAGAAAGATACAATCCAAGGCGAAGCATGACATCGCCAGTCAGATACAGACTAATGCTGGCCATTCTAGGGTCAAATTCTGAACAAATGTTCTTTAGACATTTTGTGTGTTTTGTAATCCAATGATGCCACCATTGATTCTGGAATTCGACCAACCATGCCTTCACTTTCACCTCATGTTGCTAGCATGAGGGCGTTAATTTTTTTTTGTTTCCAGGTCACAGCTCACGATCACTTCTTTGATTATATTTGCACTATTGTAATGTACAACACAATGTATAGAGTTGGGAGGTCAGCACTATATAATGTACAACACAATATACAGAGTTGGGAGGTCAGCACTATATAATGTACAACACAATAACGAATGCTTTGAGTCTGTGGTCAGTAGGATGAAAACAATGTTCAGCCATAGCCAAGGGAGGGAGGAGTACCCTCCATTATCTCACCACTGTCACAAACATGTCAAGGATGCAGGCCCAGGGTAACTAAACGAGGGGAGGACCTTGTTTGGTGTCACAGGGAACGAGAGGAAGCTTCTTGTTAGCCAGTAAAGCAGTGGTCTCCAAACTGCGGCCCGGGGGCCAGATGCGGCCCTTTGCTTGCCTTTATCCTGACCTTGGGGCACTATTTCATTCACCAGCACCAACTATGTTGCACAGATCCTGCCAATTACACCAACAATGGGGCACAATTTCTCAGCATGACACCAACAATGAGGCCCAATGACCCTTATGATGGGGCACAATTCCTCCCCATGACACAAACAATGAGGCTCAATGACCCTTATGATGTTGCACAGTTCCTGCCAATTACACCAACAATGGGGCACAATTCCTCCCCATGACACCAACAATGTGGCTCAATGGCCCTTATAATGGGGCACAATTCCTCCCCATGACACCAACAATGAGACCCAATGACCCTTATGATGGGGCACAATTCCTCCCGATGACATCAACAATGGGGTACAATTCCTCCCCATGACACCAACAATGAGGCCCAATGACCCTTATAATTGGGCACAATTCCTCCCAATCTCACCGGTGATGGGACACTATTCCTACCAATGATGGGACACTATTCCTACCGATGACACCAACGATGGGGCACAATTCTTCCCCATGACACCAACAATGAGGCCCAATGACCCTTATAATGGGGAAGAATTCCTCCTAATGATAATAACAATGGGATACAATTCCTTCCCCATGACCAACAATGAGGCTCGATTCCCCTATAATGGGGCACAATTCCTGCCAATGACATCAACAATGGGGCACAATTCCTGCCAATCACACCAGTGATGGGACGCTATTCCCATCAATGATGGGCCACTATTCCTACCGATGACCCCTATAATGGGGCACAATTCCTCCCCATGACACCAACAATGAGGCCCAATGACCCTTATAATTGGGCACAATTCCTCCCAATCTCACCGGTGATGGGACACTATTGCTACCAATGATGGGACACTATTCCTACCGATGACACCAACGATGGGGCACAATTCTTCCCCATGACACCAACAATGAGGCCCAATGACCCTTATAATGGGGAAGAATTCCTCCTAATGATAATAACAATGGGATACAATTCCTTCCCCATGACACCAACAATGAGGCTCGATTCCCCTATAATGGGGCACAATTCCTGCCAATGACATCAACAATGGGGCACAATTCCTGCCAATCACACCAGTGATGGGACGCTATTCCCATCAATGATGGGCTACTATTCCTACCGATGACCCCTATAATGGGGCACAATTCCTCCCCATGACACCAACAATGAGGCCCAATGACCCTTATAATGGGGCACAATTCCTCCCAATCTCACCGGTGATGGGACACTATTGCTACCAATGATGGGACACTATTCCTACCGATGACACCAACGATGGGGCACAATTCTTCCCCATGACACCAACAATGAGGCCCAATGACCCTTATAATGGGGAAGAATTCCTCCTAATGATAATAACAATGGGATACAATTCCTTCCCCATGACACCAACAATGAGGCTCGATTCCCCTATAATGGGGCACAATTCCTGCCAATGACATCAACAATGGGGCACAATTCCTGCCAATCACACCAGTGATGGGACGCTATTCCCATCAATGATGGGCTACTATTCCTACCGATGACCCCTATAATGGGGCACAATTCCTCCCCATGACACCAACAATGAGGCCCAATGACCCTTATAATGGGGCACAATTCCTCCCCATGACATCAACAATGGGGCACAATTCCTACCAATCACACCAGTGATGGGACACTATTCCTACCAATGATGGGTCACTATTCCTACAGATGACACCAATGATGGGGCACTATTCCCCCCACTGACACCAATGATGGGGCGCTATTCCTCCCACTGACACCAATGATGGGGCACTATTCCTCCCACTGATACCAATGATGGGGCACTATTCCCCCCACTGACACCAATGATGGGGCGCTATTCCTCCCACTGACACCAATGATGGGGCACTATTCCTGCCACTGATACCAATAATGGGGCACTATTCCTCCCACTGATACCAATAATGGGGCACTATTCCTCCCACTGACACCAATGATGGGACACTATTCCTCCCACTGATACCAATGATGGGGCACTATTCCCCCCACTGACATTAATGATGGGGCACTATTCCTCCCACTGACACCAATGATGGGGCACAATTCCCCCCAATGACACCAATGATGGGGCACTATTCCTCCCACTGACACCAATGATGGGGCACTATTCCTCCCACTGATACCAATGATGGGGCACTATTCCTCCCACTGACACCAAGGATGGGGCACTGTTTACTCCAACTGATGCCGGGACATTTTCTACTCCTGGTGGCCACATTGCAGCCCCTCTAAGGTCTGAAGGACAATAAACTGGCCCTTTGTTTTAAACGTTTGGAGACCCCTGCAGTAAAGCCAGCTGTGATACACCTGGTACAGTCTACAATACCTCTAGCCACCACTAGAGGGAGACTCCGCCCATATCTAGTTGGCTGGCCACACACACGGGCCGATACAAATCTGCCAATCTGGTGCACTCTAAGGCTGGCCACATATTTTACAATTTTCTTGTACAACTTTCTTTTACTTTGAGCTTGACCTGGTGTCATACGGTTTTGGTCAAACGCTTTCAGTTTGCAGCAATCAGGCGGGCCCCTCGCACTACATAGGTGAAGGTAAATCTAAAGGAAATTGAACACGAAAATTGTATAATGTGTGGCCAGCATAACGGTTGGGGAGCAGTCTAGGAATTGTCACCCACTGATGGGATTCCTCGCGCTACCCTATGAGCTGGAATCCTTCTACCCCCTCTACCCACTCCCCATGCCCACCCCCACACCGGACACACAACAGGGGGACAGATGGGGGAAATGGGGGGGGGGGGGTAGGCAGGCAGTTGGGGAGGGGGAAGTAGATGGGGAAGTGGGGGGGACAAGTGGGCAGTGAGTGGTAAGTAGGAGGGAAAAATTGCCCATTATCTGTGGTCAGTGGGGGGGGGGTGCTATTATCTGTTGATTAAAAAAATGGTGTTCATTGGGGGGAAATGTTAGGTGTTAGTGCTTTGTAGAAAAAGGGGGAACATACAGTAGGTGCTCAGTGAGGACCAGGGGGTGGCCGGGTGCTCAATAGAGAGACAGGAGGCACTGGTGCTCAGTGGTAGAACAGGGAAGCAGTATGGGGTGGGGGGGACAGAGAGGCAGACAGAGGAGGCAGTGGGGGCACATTGGGATGGACTGGGGAGTAGTAATGGTACAGAGGGGTAAACAAGGGAGCAGTGGAGGGACAGAGTAGTGGACAGGGGAGCAGTGGGGGGACAGAGAAGTGGACAGGGGAGCAGTGGAGGGACAGAGTAGGGGACAGGGGAGCAGTGGAGGGACAGAGTAATGGACAGGGGAGCAGTGGAGGGACAGAGTAGTGGACAGGGGAGCAGTGGAGGGACAGAGTAGTGGACAGGGGAGCAGTGGAGGGACAGAGTAGTGGACAGGGGAGCAGTGGGGGGACAGAGAAGTGGACAGGGGAGCAGTGGGGGGACAGAGAGGTGGACGGGGAGCAGTGGAGGGTCAGAGTAGTGGCAGGGGCGGACTGACAACTCATGGGGCCCCCGGGCAATAGGGGATCATGGGGCCCCTGTGTCCTTGCCCAAATTCAAAAAAGCCTATGAAAAAGGTACCAGGGGCATCTCATGGGGCCCTCTACTGACCCTGGGCCCTCGGGCAGTGCCCGAGTTTCCAAATGGTCAGTCCGCCCCTGAGTAGTGAACAGGGGGACAGTGGGAGGACAGAGTACTAGACAGGGGAACAGAGGGGAGTAGTGAACAGGGGGAAAGAGAGCTGGATGGGGGGGACAGGGGAGCAGTGGGGGGACAGAGTAGTGAACAGGGGGGCAGAGAGAAGAGCAGTGGAGGACAGAGGAGTGAACAGGGGGACAGAGTAGTGGACAGGGGGCAGAGAGGGGAGCAGTGGAGGACAGAGTAGTGAACAGGGGGGCAGAGAGGGGAGCAGTGGGGGAACAGAGTAGTGAACAGGGGGGCAGAGAGAAGAGCAGTGGAGGACAGAGGGGTGAACAGGGGGACAGTGGGGGGACAGAGTAGTGGACAGGAGGGACAGAGTAGTGGACGGGGGGGACAGAGTAGTGGACAGGAGGACAGAGGGGAGAACAGGGGAGCAGTGGACAGGGGGACAAAGTAGTGGACAGGGGGACAGAGTGGAGAACAGGGGAGACCTGGGGGGTCGGGGGGGGGCAGAGGGGAGAACAGGGGAGCAGCGGTGGGACAAATGGTTGGACAAGGGAGCAATGGGTGAATTGGGAGATGAATACCTGGCTGATGCTGACCTGTTCTGGAGGTTGGTGTGTATTCTGACTCAGATTGTTGTGATAGCGATTTATCCCTTGTGAGACCTCTCTGCCTAGCCTGTATAAGCAGATATAATCACTGTGAACAATCCTTATCAGATAGCTTGAACTCACCAATACTGTGTTCATCCAGAAGTTGCTTTATTCTGTACATGTGAAACAGGATACAGCAGAATGAATGGTTTACAGTATTATGCGGTCAAAAGATGATACTTTCCGTAGCGTACTATGCAGAATACATGTGTCCCTGTTACATGTGGTCTGTTAGCTGCCTCCATGACACAGGAAGTACTGTACTCAAGAAGAAGGGAGGAGCTTCATATACAAAGGAATTGTGTCATAGATCTCAGGGAGATAATATAAAAACAAATAAGGCCACTGGATGGCAGCATATAACTAACTGTAGAAATATCCATAGGAAATGGTACAAAGAATAAACTATATGAATTCTCATGTACATTAACATAAATATTAACTGTGTAACAGCATACTCCCCGTCTGGCATTGTAAATGTCACTATTTAAACCATAACGGTAGTTATACAATTGCAAATAAACAACAGTGCAATTTGCTTGATGTCTTGAAGACCTGAAAGACATAAAAAAGGGAACATGCATATAGTGCAACAATTATAACGTAAGGCTTCAAGTTGTATCAATTAAAGTTCAAGACACTTCCTTCTTGAAGTCACAGGTTGGATCCAGCAGCGTACGCAAGCAAGTTCATTCTCCAAAGGGTAAGAGCAGAACAAGTTCCGTGATAGGTCTGCTGAAAGTCTTTACAGTCCCTTGTCTTGCAACTTTCACCTCCACCTTGCGTACCTTGCTGTCATCGCTAGGAATGCTCTTTACAATGAGTCCCATAGGCCACTCGATTCTTTCAGCTTGCTGGTCCTTCAGCAGAACGAGATCTCCAACTTTAATGTTAGGGTTCAGGCGTTGCCATTTTCTGCGTCCTTGCAGAGTAGAAATATACTCCATTCTCCAACGATTCCAGAAGCGGTTGGAGAGGTGTTGTACTCGTTTCCACTGGTCATAGAACAGATTTCCTGCTTTAAAGTTTCCAGGTGGAACAGGAACGGACCCAAGCTTCTGGGTAAGTAGAGTAGCTGGGGTAAGGATAGTTGGGGTCTCTGGAATTGCAGCAAGGGAAGCTGAGGTGTAACGGCATGGTATACCGATTCCATCTAAGGCATGTAGAGATTGTTTCCAGGACTCCCACTTTGGAAGCTTGTCTGTAGGCAGCGGCGCATCCCAACCTTTAATAGACTCTGAGAACTGTCTAAGTAAGGCTTTACCTTGTATGGTGATGGGAGCCACAAATCCCAATGGATCGTATAAACTGTTCACCACTGACAGAACACCACGCTTGGTAAATGGTTTGTCTGCAGAGCCGACTTGAAAGCCGAAGGTATCTTTTAATAAGTCCCACCGTAGGCCCAGACTTCTCTGTACAGGTGGCATGTCCATCCCAAGATTTAAATCTTTAAACCCAGTGGCATGATCGCCAGGTTGAAAGGCTTTCATAACAGCGACACTATTCGAGGCAATCTTGTGTAGTCTGAGGTTAGCCTCGGAAAGCATACCTTGTGTCCTTTGGAGCAGGTCTATGGCTTCTTCGTCTGTAGGTAAAGACTTAAGTCCATCGTCAACATAAAAGTCTCTCTCAACGAAGTGTCGAGCATCCGCACCATACTCCTTTTCTCCATCAAGGGCAGTCCTTCGTAAACCATATGTTGCAACAGCGGGTGAGGGACTATTTCCAAAAACATGTACCTTCATGCGGTATTCAATTATCTCATTGTCCATGTTGTTGTTACGGTGCCACAGAAACCTTAGGAGGTTCCTATGGTCTTCACGTACAATGAAACATTTGCTCAATATCAGCAGTTATGGCAACTGGTTCTCTTCTAAATCTCATAAGTATACCTACAAGGTTGTTGGTTAGATTCGGGCCAGTGAGAAGAACATCGTTCAGGGATATGCCTTGATGCTTGGCACTGGAGTCAAAAACTACCCTGATTTGTTTTGGCTTACGTGGATGATACACTCCAAAGAAAGGCAGGTACCAGCACTCATCGTGTCTTTGAAGTGGTGGCGCTGGTACGGCGTGATCATTGTCAAAGATCCTTTTCATAAAAGCAATGAAATGTTCCTTCATTTCAGGCCTGTTCTTTAGTGTTCGTTGAAATGAGTTGAATCTGGATAGAGCCTGTTCACAATTGGTTGGGAGTGTGGCCCTTGCAGCACGAAGAGGTAATGGTGCGATCCAGCTGTTAGACTCATCCTGGAAGAGTTCTTTGTCCATTATTTTGATGAACTCTCTATCTTCCACTGACAAGGATATTTTGTTGTCATCACTTGTAGTACAAAACACTGTGGTACCTAGGTTGTGATCACAAAGAACAGGAGTAACATCAGGTACTTGGATGATGTCAAGAGGCTTCTCCTTTACTTCATAATGGTGAGGGCACTGTTTGAAGTGGGATGCACGTCCATTTCCCAACATGTAAGTTTTTAAGGAGTGGATCTCAGATGACGTTCTGTCCAGGCATACTGTACATCGCCCACTATTACCCAGCCTAGGTCAAGTCTTTGTGCATAAGGGGCATCGTTAGGTCCATCGCATTGGTCGCGTACTTTATGTACTCTGAGAATGTCTCTTCCTAGCAGGACCAAGATTTCAGCACTCTTGTCCATCGCAGGAATCTCACCAGCAAGGTGCCTTAAGTGAGGATGATGATATGCAGCTTCTGGAGTAGGAATCTCTCCTCTTTCGTCTGGTATCTGATCACACTCAACTAATGTTGGGGGGGGGGTATACCTTCTCCATCCTTGATATGAGAGACCATGAATCCATCGACCCTTCTGCCAAAGGTCTCTACACGACCAGAACAGGTTCTGAGAGTATACGGTGTGGCGTGACCTTCTAAGCCAAAGATCTCAAAGAATTTAGGCTTAACCAGGGATCTGTTGCTCTGTTCATCTATTATGGCATACATCCTAGCAGCTTCCTCAGGATCATCCTTGGGGTATATCTTGACTAGGCATATCTTGGCACAGCATTTGTGATCCAGTCCCTCTCCACAGACTTCTGTGCATGAAGAAGAAACATTACTTTTGGCTAGAGCATGACTTTGTTGCTCCCCGCCATAATTTGAGACAGGGGTTGAGGTAGGTAGCTGCTGCGGGTTGTCTGGAAGTGGAGTAGGATGCATGGCTGTAACATGTCTGTCGCTACCGCATTCTGTGCACTTGATGACAACTTTACAGTCTTTAGCAAAGTGGTTATAAGAAGCACAGCACTTGTAGCATATTCCAAGTTTCTGGAGAATCTCCCTGCGCTCTTGTAAAGTCTTTGCCCTAAGCCCACGACATTTCTTAAGAGGGTGAGACTTCTTGTGAATAGGACACTGACGATTAGGGTCTTTATCTCTGACATCCACAATGCCTTGGTCAGTAGGCGAGGTTGTGGAGGGTGAGATGTCTGTCCTTTTAACAGATATTGCTCTAGTACAGTCTCTACGTTTAGCTGCTGAGTTATCATACCTTGATGATGATGAGGATGAAGCAAGCAAGTTTGGTTCACTGAAGCTGAAGCTGGGATCGTTTCTCGTCCAGGCTTGATCACTAATGAACCTGCAAAAGTATGAGAATGGAGGAAAGGATACGTTATAGTCTCTTTTGTACCTTGAGCCCTGTTGTGCCCATTTCTCTTGCAGGCCGTATGGCAGTTTAGACACCACTGGGTTGACACCATGAGCGGTGTCCAGGAAGCTTAGTCCAGATAGACGTGGGTCTGTCTTTGCAAACTCTAGCTCCATCAGGAGGTCACTTAGATCTTGGAGCTTGCGATAGTCTCTGTTTCCTATTTTTGGGAAGTTTTGCAGTCTCTTGAATAGAGCGCTCTCTATGGCTTCAGAGCTACCATAGGCTTGCTCAAGTCTTGCCCATGCAGCAACAAGACCTGCATCTGGGTGGTCAACATGTACTGTTCTCAGTCTTTTAACACGATCTGCAGATTCTGGTCCCAGACACTTTATGAGCAAATCAAGTTCTTCCTTATTAGTAAGGTTGAGATCAGCAATAGCAGCCTTGAAAGTTGATCTCCAGGCCCTGTAGCTCTCTGGACAGTCGTCAAACCTTGAGAGGCTGGTGTTAATGAGCTCACGGCGAATCATACATCTGGCAAAGTCATTCAAGTCTGATCTCTCACTCTTTGGTGCCAAAGTAACTTGTGGAACCCCTTGGGTGTGAAAGTTCTCTGGTGATGTAGGGTGAGGTTTACCAGGGTAAAATGATGTTGCATGAGCGTTTAACTGTGGTGTAGTCTCTAAGGCTTGTGCTGGCTGTGGCTTGAGCTGTGACTTGTCACTGGAAGTCACTTTGTTGTTGGCAGGAGTTGATGTGGTTTGCTGCATAGATGTACTTGTGTTGTAGATTTGAAGAGGCTTAGGCATATGGAGCTGAGAGGTCTCTGTGTTGAGAGTCAGAACAGTGTTGTTAGTAGGAGGTACAGGAGATGACTCTGTATCTTCGTAAATGTTATGCTTTAATACGTATTCCCTGGTGCGTTCAACTGGATCTTCCAATTCTGCTGGGATAAGGCAATCTGAATTAGTACTTTTTCCCATTGCTTGTTCAAGGACTTTCAGCCTTGCTAGGGAAGCTGCTTCCTCCCCTTCCATCTGCAGAATCTTTATTTGGGAATCTGCCTCTGCTTGTTGAGCTTTGCTTTTAGCTTCCATCCCTGCTTGCTGAGCTATCTTGCGTGCTTCTACCTCTGCTTCCTTTCTGGTAAAAAAGCTTTGCGCCTTTTTTGATTCAGCATCAGCGCGGGCCTCTATTAGCTTATCGCTTAACGCTGAACTTCTGGAGCGAGAGGATCTAGAAGAAAGTGCAGTGCGCTTGGTTGAGGTGGATCTGTGAGATCTGGTCTCCTGCAGTTGAGTAATGCGGAGTTCTGCTTTAAACTTAGCATTTTGCACTGCAAGATCCCTTTGTTGGTTTAGTGCATCAGTCCTGGTCAGTTCTGCTGAAGAATCCTCTATATTAGAGTCCTGCAAGAAAGCGGAGTATTTTACAGACAGCCGCTGGTAACGTTCATACGCAGCAGATAGGCGATTTATAGAGTCTCTTAATTCAGCTGGTTGATCATTAAAGTGTGACAAAACTGACATGCATTGTGAAGTTCAGTCCCAGAGGTCTGACAGATTACTGGAGAACTCATCTCTAGTGGCTTCATAGTTTTCCCTGAGTTTCTGTGTCGGTTTTATTGTACGTTTGGGTTTTACGCTCTGTTCGGGAATGTCTGCAGAATCTGCTCCCTGTACGTCTGCTGGTTCAGAGGAATGATGTATCTGCGTTGGTTCGGCCATAAAGGAGTGTTCAGAGCCTTGTCTAGACATTTTTTACTGTTCTGCAAAAATTGGTACTGTCTCTTTAAGAAGACGAACAGCAGCTTAGACAGGTGGGGTAACACAGTTCAATGCAGAGAAACAGTTTTCAACATTCACATGAAGTGCAGCAAGCTTGTGCGACCATGTGCTTTGCAAGATGGCGGATGGCACTGAGCTTGATTGCAGATTAGGCACACACATATACACAGCAGGCTGTAGGGATTCTATGCATCTTTTGACTATTCTGACTCAGATTGTTGTGATAGCGATTTATCCCATGTGAGACCTCTCTGCCTAGCCTGTATAAGCAGATATAATCACTGTGGGCAATCCTTATCAGATAGCTTGAACTCACCAATACTGTGTTCATCCAGAAGTTGCTTTATTCTGTACATGTGACAACAGGATACAGCAGAATGAATGGTTTCCAGTATTATGCGGTCAAAAGATGATACTTTCCATAGCGTACTATGCAGAATACATGTGTCCCTGTTACATGTGGTCTGTTAGCTGCCTCCATGACACAGGAAGTTCTGTACTCAAGAAGAAGGGAGGAGCTTCATATACAAAGGAACTGTGTCATAGATCTCAGGGAGGCAACATGAAAAACAAAGTGTATTACCAAATAAGGCCACTGGATGGCAGCATTACTAACTATAGAAATGTACATAGGAAATGGTACAAAGAATAAACTATATGAATTCTCATGTACATTAACATAAATATTAACTGTGTAACAGCATAATTAGTACTGGAATCGATTGAAAAGAGTTCGGAAATATCTACAGCGCATGTGCGTGTTAGAATGTAACCCTGGTAGTCGATTCAGCAAGCAATGAAAAGAAAGATCGTGTATACGATCAATGAAAAATGTACCATTTGTGTTGTTATAAATGGATAATTATCTATCTATTTATCTATCTATCTTCTATAACATCTATCAATACAACGATGGCATTATTGCATGCATGTTCGATAGCACTTTAGAAATCCAACTGTGTTTTTATAACAATTTTCTAACCATGTATGGGCAGCATCAGCTGACTGCAAGTCTGGCAGACAGAGTCTCTGCAGTCCCTAATAATGGGAAACACCCACAATGTGACTGATAAACAGAGACCATGTGATCAAGACTCAAGGGATAAGCTCACCTTTTGACAAATAACAATAAATGCACTTTTTTTTGCAGGTAAAAAAATGTGCATTTATTATTTTTTCTTTGCATTGCACTAGCGATCAGCAGATCTTTGGTGCCATGCAGGTCTCCTGCAGACCTGTCAGTATATCTTCTTACCCATACAAGCAAGCCGATCCACTGACAGGAAGACTCAATGAACTACCACGGCACTCCACAGCGCTGTGGTAGTTCATTGAGAACTACAAGCTGAGGTAGGCGGAGCCCTGCACGGCTACGTGTTTTTTATAATTTTGACAGCTAGCAGAGGGAGAAGATCCCCGCTAGCTGTCAAAGTGGGGGAGTGGGGAGGGGGCGTTCATTTCCAGGGGGCGTTCCTTTCATAACATGTTACATCCGGATAATGTGTGTAACACGTTATGAAAGGTGCAGTTATCCTTTAAAACCACATGATAGAGCATTGCAGCATTTGCTGAAAATAATAAAAGTCAGTTGTTAAAAAAAAAAAAAAGACACACAAACTTACCTTTTGTGCTGCAGCATCAATGTGATATTGCAGTTGTCCCACATCAGCTCAAAAAATGCACCAAAATCACAACTGCAGTCCATTTTTGATGCAATCAAGGGACCTTTCACATGGACTTTCCGATTGGGTCCACTCGTTTTTTCAGGCGGACCCGATCGGAACCTCCATTCTCCTCTATGGAGTGGTGGGTGTAAATGGACACGTGTGGGGAGGAAGGTGTTTGTAAAGATCTGAGCTGTCTCCACCTTAGGGACACCTATAGGTTATGTCTTTAAATGAATGCCCCTTTAAAGTACCTGAGCTGACTAGTTCATACATAGGATAAATATCCCATGATGGCCTAGCAGACCCCACCCTTCATCTACAGGTGCTGCAATCAGAGTTCTGACCCAGAATACATGACACCAGAGTCTTTGCTGTGTACCTGAGAGGTGAGGATTCCATGATATTGAACAATGAAAGTGTCTTTTAGCTGAAAGCTTGTCAGCAGTGTTAGGTTGGCCATACACTATACAATTTTCCTTTAGATTTACCAAAATCCTATAATATGAGGTCACACCTAAACCCTTTCCTTTTGTATGTAATCAGGCAGGCCCTTGCACTGCATAACTGAAGGTAAATCTAGTAAGAAAATTGCATAATGTATGGCCAGACTTGGTTTTTCCTATTGTGATTCGGTCACTTCTGCTGATGGTGTGAGATTTTTTTTTTCAGGATGAGTACAAAAAAACTGCTGTTTAACTAGTTGCCGACCGCAGATAGCCAAATGACGGCTTCACTGCGGCCGGCCAGTTCTGGGTGGACGTCATATGACGTCCCCCTAGAACGCGTGAGGAAAGTACTGCCGAGAACCGGCAGTTGTCAGAGCGAGGCTCGGCACCGATCATCAGGGCACTGATGATCAGTGCCCTGATGATCGGTGCCCAGCAGTGCCACCCACAAGTTCCGCCCACCTGTGCCCAGCAGTGCGCCCACTAGCTCCACCCACCTGTGCCCAGCAGTGCACCCACCTGTGCCACTCTGCAGTGTCACACACCTGTGCCCAGAAGTGCCACCTACCTGTGCCCAGCAGTGCCACCCACCTGTGCCACCCACCAGTGCTGCCAGTCAGTGCTGCCAGTCAGTGCCACCAGTCAGTGCCCAGCGGTTGTGCCAGTCAGTGCCCAGCAGTGATGCCAGTCAGTGCCGTCTATCAGTACCCATCATCAGTGTCACCTATCAGTGCCGCCTATCAGTGCTGCATATTAGTGCCGCCTATCCGTGACACCTCATTAGTGCTGCCTATCAGTGCCGCCTATCCGTGCCACCTCATTAGTACTGCCTATCAGTGCCCATCAGTGCCGCCTATCAGTGCCCATCAGTGCTGCCTCATCAACGCACATCAGTGAATGAGAAAAATTACCTGTTTGAAAAATTTTATAATAGAAACAAAGAAACTTTTTTTTTTTTTTCAAATTTTTTGCACTTTTTTAATTTATAGCGCAAAAAGCGCCCAGTGGCGATTAAATACCACCAAAAGAAAGCTCTATTTGTGAGAAAAAAATGATCAAAATTTCATATGGGTACAATGTTGCATGACCGCGCAATTGTCAATCAAAGTGCGGCAGCGCTGAAAGCTGAAAATTGGCCTGGTAAATAAGGGGGTATAAGTGCCTGGTAGGCAAGTGGTTAATTGTTACTTTTTATTTGCCTTGAGTTCAGACTTTGGTATTTGGTCACACCCAATCCGACTTTGAAATCGTGCGACTTCACTTGAAATCGCACAATTTTAACGTTTGATGTCAGAGCGACCTGGAAGACATCTGTGTGACTTCATGCACCGGTGTCTTTGCAGGTCGCACCTGAACTTGCAAAAAGTAGTACATGAACTAATTTCAAAATCGGTGCGACTCTGACGGAGTTGAAATCGCACTGATATGACCGCTTCCATTGAGGACGACGGGATGCAACCTGTCATGCGATTTGAAACTATCAAGTTGCACTGGTGTGACCAGGGACTTAGCCTGGGTTCACACTGATGCGGCATGGAATTCGCAGCAGTTTCTGTGTGAATTCCGCACTGCATTGGAATCGCACCCTGTTCATGCGAGCTGCTGCGGGGCCCCGAAATCAGTCTGCAAAACGCAGTGCCATGTGCAGAATCAGATCGCATAGGTGTGAATACCCATGTGATCCGATTCTAGTGTCGACCCAAAAAAGGGTCATTTACCTTTTGGGTGCGGTGCGATTAGAGCCATACAAAATTTTTGAGCCACTACTGCTATGCTAGAGGGCAATACACAGCCCCTTAAGAAATTGCAGACACTCAGTCGTTTAAAACTAAAAATTCTTCCTGCGCCAAGTGAAACACCCTACTACAGGATCTATCCTGCTGCTGTGCAATGTGGCAAACACAAAATGTGATAAATATAAATAAACAGCGCAAACATAGACCTCTATATCAAATCAATATACAAAGTGCAAACATATATAGAAAATTATATTAATAGTGAAGTCCATCATGATTAATAGACAACAAAAGTTCAGAAATCTCAAAAATACTTTGTGCAAAAAGAAATTTTCAAATTCTTCTTCTAATATAAAGAAAAAACTTCCACCTTCCACCCGTGAAAACCAACATCAAATGCACTCACCAGATTTAGGTGAGTGAAAACGCCTTTTAGGAATTTTTATGGGATCCTAAACCCTCTTTCGTGTCCACTCTATAGGAATCCTCCTCTCCACCATAGGCTCCACCATCCAACCGGGGAGAGAAAAATCTCAGATAGTGTAATATTGCAAAATACCATTTATAAGTGAAATCAAGGATTAAGGCCACTCACATTTAAATCACTTTAAAAAGGCATATTTATTAGGACAAGCTTCTTCCAGATGGACAATGAATGTAAGACAACCTCCCACGGAATCTCACATCACAGCTCCAGGTTACAGCAGAAGCTCCACAGAGACCAAACATGCACAGATCCCAAAAGATGGCCGCTGGAACGCACCGCTCAGCGTGCGCTCCACTCACCGGAAGTGACGTCAGACGTACGGGGTAACAACCGGAAATGCGTCAACGCGTTTCGCCCCTCCCATCGGGCGTTCTCAAGACGTCCATTTCCTGTCTGAAGCTCCCTTACATACCCAACAGGGACCCACCCCTCCGTTACAATTGGTCAAAACACATCCCCAGGATTATCAAAAAAACACTCCTCCTGTTTATGTGACGTGAGAGTCCTTTACAAATGAGGCATATACCTACACAACTTAAAAACCTTTTTAAATTATTCCCAACAATATTTAATTTTCTCCCAGCAACAACATGTATATATGTCCTTAGTGGGAAAACCCAATTTTACTTTTATTGGAGTAAAAATTCCAAACAAAATGTTATTGATTCTCATAAGGGTGGAATAATGAGTAATGATGGGAATGAAGGGGTTTATAAGCACACCAATTTGAGGAACAAGTCTGTGTTCAACCCAAAAGTGGGAAATAATTGCTGTATAGACACATTCAAAAAGATGGTAGAATATGATTTGGAGGTACTATCCGTTCCAAATAAGAGGATGAAGCATGATTTAATCAGAGGAATCCAACAATTAGAAAAAAATAATAATATTGTAATAAGATCAGCGGATAAAGGGGGAGGGGTGGTGGTGTTGAATAGGAATGATTATTATGAAGAACTGAATAGATTGGTGGGTGATGAAAATACCTATGAGAAATTGAGGGGTAACCCTATAAAAAGCTATAAAAATAAATTAATGAAATTAGTGAAAAGAGGTGAAAAAGAAGGTTTTTTAAATAAAAAAGAAGCGAGATATTTGGTACCAAAAGCACCTGTTACACCTGTTATATACCAACTACCCAAGATTCATAAAAGTTTATTAAAACCACCTGGAAGACCCATCGTCAATGGGATTGACTCACTGTTTTCGAGACTAGGGTAATATGTGGATGAATTCCTACAACCCCTGGTATCAGGTTTTCCATCTTATTTGAAGGATAGTGGGGATTTGATTTCAGTTTTGAAAAAAATAAGGATTAAAGAGAACTGTGTTTTGGCCAGTGTTGATGTTAATGCATTATATACCAACATTAGACATGAGGATGCTTTAATAGCAGTGAGGTGGGCATTGGAGAAAAAAAATCAGGTTTAAAAGGTGATCAAATTGATTTTTTGCTAGATTGTCTTGACCTAGCAATGTCAAATAATTATTTTTGGCATTCTAACAATTATTATAGGCAGTGTACTGGAGTTGCGATGGGAGCAAAGTATGCCCCATCAGTAGCCAACCTTTTTATGAGCATGTGGGAAGATAAGGCTATATTTGAAAAGATGAATGAGAAATTATTACTCTTTAGAAGGTTTATAGATGACATCGTGATAATCTGGAAGGGAACTAGGAATGATCTAGAGGAGTACATCCGTGAAATGGAGTGTAATCCTTATAATATCACTTTCACAAACCATATCGGTATGGAATCTATAGATTTTCTGGATTTAGTCATCTATAGACAGGGGGATTATCTTCACACAAAAACATATTTTAAAGAAGTGGACAGGAATGCTTACATCCCAATCCACAGCTGTCATCATAGGAACTGGTTGAGGTCCATTCCTAAAAGTCAATTGATAAGACTTAAACGGAATTGTGATGATAATAAGACATTTCAAGAGCAAGCAAATATGTTGTTAGAAAGGTTTAGAGAAAAAGGCTATGAAGAAAATATTTTAACAGGTGCAATGGATCAAGTGAGGAAGATTAACAGAGATGAATTACTAACAAATAATAGGAAAAAAAAGAAAATAGGTGAACTGGCTTTTATTACGGGTTACTCAAATCAACATAAGGTTATTGAAAGCATCATAAGGAAACACTGGTCGAGTCTGAAAAGGGATGAAGTTCTCCAAGATTTATTACCTGGGAAACCTTCATTCATTTATAGAAAACCGCCCACATTGAGAATGAAGTTAGCAAAAAATATTCCAGATATTCCTAAGAAAAAGGCAACTTTTCTGGATACTGTGGGGTTGTATAAATGTAATAGGTGTATGGCATGTAGAAATATGAAAGGAGATACTAAGAGGAGATATGATTCGTTTCATTCTTGCTCTACGGGTTCCTCTTATAAAATAAATAATTTCATATCTTGTGACAGTTCCTTTGTTACGTATTTGTTGGAATGCTCATGTCACCTCCAATACGTAGGTAGAACATCCAGGAAATTGTCAGTGAGATTAGGTGAACATATTAGAAATATTAAAAAAGGATACAAATATCACAGTCTTTCCTACCATTTTAGAATGTGTCATAATAGGGATCCATCGTGTTTGAAATTCTGTGGGATTGATCGGATTTTTTCCCCTTGGAGGGGAGGAGATATGGTGAAGAGTATCTCGCAGAATGAAACAAAATGGATCTTTCAATTAGGATCTTTGTACCCTAAGGGGTTGAACTCGGACATAGACATTAATTGTTTTTTGTCTAATTGGTAAGAGCATAGTTATTTTCTAATAAAAATTCTTTATGTGTGTCTTATCACTGCTAAATAGATTTTTTTATATATTTCATATGTATTTTTATATAGTTTTTTTGATTATTTGTAATTAATAAAAATTATTTTCATTTTTATATTCTTTTTTATTTTATTTTTATTTTTATTTCTATTTTTATTTTTATTTATTTTTATTTTTATTATTATAATTTTATTTTCATTTTATTTATTTTTATTTTTATTTATATTTATTATTATTTTTATATTTATTTTTATTTTTATTATTTTTTATTTTTTATTTTTATTTTTATTTATTATTTTTTATATTTTTTTATTCTAATTTTAATTTTATTACCATCATTATTTTCATTTTTATATTTAATTTTTATTTTTATCACTATTCAGCAGTGATGTCATTCATTACTCATTTAATAAAGAATGTTTTTTGTAATATGTAGGCAATTTTTAAATTGTATTTGGGTTTTCCCACTAAGGACATATATACATGTTGTTGCTGGGAGAAAATTAAATATTGTTGGGAATAATTTAAAAAGGTTTTTAAGTTGTGTAGGTATATGCCTCATTTGTAAAGGACTCTCACGTCACATAAACAGGAGGAGTGTTTTTTTGATAATCCTGGGGATGTGTTTTGACCAATTGTAACGGAGGGGTGGGTCCCTGTTGGGTATGTAAGGGAGCTTCAGACAGGAAATGGACGTCTTGAGAACGCCCGATGGGAGGGGCGAAACGCGTTGACGCATTTCCGGTTGTTACCCCGTACGTCTGACGTCACTTCCGGTGAGTGGAGCGCACGCTGAGCGGTGCGTTCCAGCGGCCATCTTTTGGGATCTGTGCATGTTTGGTCTCTGTGGAGCTTCTGCTGTAACCTGGAGCTGTGATGTGAGATTCCGTGGGAGGTTGCCTTACATTCATTGTCCATCTGGAAGAAGCTTGTCCTAATAAATATGCCTTTTTAAAGTGATTTAAATGTGAGTGGCCTTAATCCTTGATTTTACTTATAAATGGTATTTTGCAATATTACACTATCTGAGATTTTTCTCTCCCCGGTTGGATGGTGGAGCCTACACTGAAGGTGAGGATTCCTATAGAGTGGACACGAAAGAGGGTTTAGGATCCCATATAAATTCCTAAAAGGCGTTTTCACTCACCTAAATCTGGTGAGTGCATTTGATGTTGGTTTTCACGGGTGGAAGGTGGAAGTTTTTTCTTTATATTAGAAGAAGAATTTGAAAATTTCTTTTTGCACAAAATATTTTTGAGATTTCTGAACTTTTGTTGTCTATTAATCATGATGGACTTCACTATTAATATAATTTTCTATATATGTTTGCACTTTGTATATTGATTTGTTATAGAGGTCTATGTTTGCGCTGTTTATTTATATTTATCACTCAGTCGTTTAGCCTGGGTTCACACTGATGCAGTGTGGAATTTCCAGCATTTTCAGTGCAAATTCCGCACCGCATCAGAATCGCACCCCATTCATGCGAACCGCTGGGGGGGGTGTATATTACCCCGAAAGCGGTTCGCAAAACGCGGTACGATGTGCAGAATTGGATCGCATAGGTGTGAATAACCATGCAATCCGATTCTAGTGCGGACAAAAAAAAAAAAAAAGAGTCCTGCACCTTTTTGGTGTGGTGGGATTAGAGCCATACAAAGTGTATAGCACAGAACACAATTCGCATGTGATTCGCACAGGAGTGCGGTTCTTGTGCGAATCACATGCGATGTGCCGAGTTGCATATGTGTAAAGCGCTGCGCAAATTTTTGGCGTTAGATAAATCCTGTATAATAATAAAAATATGTGAACCTGAGCTTAAAGGCCTAATCCACCTTTTTGCAAATCAAAACAATAATAAATAAATGCACCTCGTCTGTATTTGGGTCCATGCGGTGGTGTCCACTTCCATAGGCTGCCTGCACACAGCTTGGGGTGGACGCAGATACGCAGCAAAGTTGTCTCCTGCATGCAGGACGGGTGCCAGCAATTGTCTGAGGCCTAGCTGTCTGTCCCTCATTCTCAGGCAGGGGTGCTCAGTGGCAAACCCGGAGGGCCACTATCAGACGGGACACAGCTGCAGAAGTTGGCAACCTGGGTAACACGAATGTGTCACCTGTGACCCGGTATAGTGAGCGCCATCAGGACACCTGAGACTGACATCACACAAACCCACAATGTACAGACGTGTGCTGGGAGTGAGTGCTCTGAAAATGCCAGTTGCCTGGTTGTCATGGTAACCTGCACTGATCCGTACCACTTCCTGGTTCTGTCAGAACTCTCCCTCCTTCACAAATTCAGGGCTCATACATACAGGTGTGTAAAAGCTGGTGACTGAGCCGTAGTTTTACTGCCTTCAGACTGTGCACCTTAAGAAGGGCTGTACATACCCACATACCCTAGGTTCACACCTATGCAGGTTGCGTTTAATGCGTTTCTGCATTGCACTTGCGTTTTTGCCATGATTTTGATATGTTTTGCAGGGTTCTTTTTTTTTTTTTTTTTTTTCTTGTTGCTAGTAAGATTTTAAATGCAAAAATGCACTACATGCTTTTCTGCAGCCTTCCCATTGACGTCTATAGAACCAAAAACGCAATGTTTTGCATAAAAAGTCCCTGTCCCTTTCCAAACGCACCGGGTGAAAATGCAGAGATGTGAACCTGTCCCTTAGGAAATCATGGTAAATGGACTGTACTACGTTTCTGGAAAACGCTGCAGAAAACGCTTAGGTGTGAACCTGGGGTTAAAGACCAGGCCTTTTTCTGACGCTTTGCTTACAAGTAAAAATCCTGTATTTTTTTACTAGAAAATTACTTGGAACCCAAAATTATATATATATGCGCACACACACGTGTACCTCCTGTTTATGCATGTAATGCGTTCTCCGTGACGTTTCGTATTGCAAAAAAATTGTAACCCGAAACGCGATTTCCCATAGGAATGCATTGAAAACCAATGAATCCGCTCTGGAAGTCAGAAAAAAGTAAGAAAAAAAAAGTCGCTGTCGCTATAAGTCAGTGACAGTTTTTAAACTTAATTACAGCTTTATATATATACAGTCAGGTCCATAAATATTGGGACATGGACACAATTCTAACATTTTTGGCTCTATACACCACCACAATGGATTTGAAATGAAACAAACAAGATGTGCTTTAACTGCAGACTGTCAGCTTTAATTTGAGGGTATTTACATCCAAATCAGGTGAACGGTGTAGGAATTACAACAGTTTGCATATGTGCCTCCCACTTGTTAAGGGACCAAAAGTAATGGGACAATTGGCTTCTCAGCTGTTCCATGGCCAGGTGTGTGTTATTCCCTCATTATCCCAATTACAATGAGCAGATAAAAGGTCCAGAGTTCATTTCAAGTGTGCTATTTGCATTTGGAAACTGTTGCTGTCAACTCTCAAGATGAGATCCAAAGAGCTGTCACTATCAGTGAAGCCATCATTAGGCTGAAAAAACAAAACAAACCCATCAGAGAGATAGCAAAAACATTAGGTGTGGCCAAAACAACTGTTTGGAACATTATTAAAAAGAAGGAACGCACCGGTGAGCTCAGCAACACCAAAAGACCCGGAAGACCACAAAAAACAACTGTGGTGGATGACCGAAGAATTCTTTCCCTGGTGAAGAAAACCCCCTTCACAACAGTTGGCCAGATCAAGATCACTCTCCAGGAGGTAGGTGTATGTTTTGATTTGGATGTAAATACCCTCAAATTAAAGCTGGCAGTCTGCAGTTAAAGCACATCTTGTTCGTTTCATTTCATATCCATTGTGGTGGTGTATAGAGCCAAAAATGTTAGAATTGTGTCCATGTCCCAATATTTATGGACCTGACTGTATATATATATAAATTTTTTTTTTTTTCTCTTCACTATATCTCACAGAATCAGCTGTGACTTCCCCCCCCCCCCCCTTCCCAGCTAAAAGAGAGAGAGTTTCCTTTTTAGTTTATTTAGTTAAAAGAAACAATGTTTTCTTTTGGTTTGTTTCCCAAGATAAAAGAAACAAAGTATCCTTTAGCTCCTGGGAAAGTGACAGCTAATTCTGTGAGCTATAGTTGAAGGGAAAAACTAAAGCCAGCAAATGCATTTAAAAATCGGCACCAACATACACTTCGTAGTGCAAAAAAAAAAATTTGTAAACTGAGGCATTATTTTCAATGGATTTTCATTCGTAAACCGAGAATTATGTTAACCGAGGCGTTCGTAAACCGAGGTATACCTGTGTGTGTAAATATAAAAATTTTTAGCAGAGGCCCCATATTTTTAATTATAAATAAATAAAAATGTATACAACCACTTTAACCTCTTCCATACCGGGCACTTTTACCCCCTTCCTGCCCAGGCCATTTTTCAGGTTTCAGCGCTCTCACACTTTGAATGACAATTGCGCGGTCATACAACACTGTACCCAAACTAAAATTTTATCACTTTCTTCACACAACTAGAGCTTTCTTTTGGTGGTATTTAATCACCGCCGGGGTTTTTATTTTCTGCTAAATTAACAAAAAAAGACCGAAAATTTTGAAAAAAAAAACCCCACATTTTTCTTTGTTTCTGTTATAAAAGTTTGCAAATAAATAATTGTTCATAAATTTAGGCCGAGATGTATTCTGCTCCATGTCTTTGGTGAAAATAACCCAAATTAGGATGTATTTTTTAGTTTGTAGGAAAGTTATAGAGTTCACAAACTATGGGATAGATCTGAATATTGATCAATCCTGAAGTACTGACAGCCAATCTAATTTCTTGAGGTCCAAGAATGTACCTTTTTCATAGGCTTTTTTGAGTTCGGGCAAGGACACAGGGGCCCCATGATCCCCTATTGCCTGTGGGCCCCATGAGTTGTCAGTCCGCCCCTGGTTAGAAGATGGTATCGATGAGTGTACATGGCTTACAGATGACGTTTGTAGCATCAATGGTTACCTAGCTAACATCGGTCATTAAAAATAGGTTTGTGATCGAACCATGATAAAAAAAAAAACACCTTGTGGGCAATTCAATAAGGCGCTGTGGAAGGTGTTGAAAGCCTTGCGCTAAATTCATGAAAACCCTACAACCTTTATTTTATTGTTTGTGCTGACCTGTGCAACAAACTCCAGTTATTTACAACACTTTTACTATGACGCTATTGTTGCGAGAGTCAGCAATAAAACCACTATATTGGAGATTAAGGAAAGTGGTGGTAAATAAGACCTCCATGTTGGAGCAAATTGTTGATTAAGTCGCACTTGTAATCATTGTGTTGCATCTTTGGGCAATTATGCAACAAATATTTGTCTTCAAGTTCCTCAGGAACTGAAGTTTTTGATATGTTTCCATTACTCTGCCAATTGCCCCCAAATGGCTTCTCTGCCTGTAAAACTTACCCACACATACATTAATCTGTTGCAAGGTCCGCTATTTGTTATACTACCGCGAGGCAGATTGCCAGAAAGAGTATCTACAACACTTTTTCTGAATTCCAGGGAGTGATAGGCCTCAATAATATCCTATGACCTGCTGGTATGTAATGGCATTTACCTTATTCCTCACGTATGAAGGTGTGTGGGTGCATGTATTATCTGGATTGTGTGCTCATGCCATATTGGAGAGCCATGCATGTGAATAATTGACCAATTAGTTGTATGACATCCGTGTACCTTCAAGGTGACTAAGCAAGGTGGTTTTATTGTAATTTTGTATGTGTATACAATAGACTTGCCAACTCCCATGGTTAGAAGGTGCAACCTCAAGATGGGTTTATAATGGCCTTGAGCTGCTTCTCAGGTTCAAGAAGAGTTTAGCTCATGGTTGAGGCACCTCTACGACCATAAGCTCTTTAGACTAGAGTTCACATTACAATGCGGGTTCTTCCTTCTGGAATTGTTCCAGTTCTGTGAATGTCCCAGAAAACAGATATTCGTAATGCATATTGATTAAGCAATAGTTCCTCTTATTACAGATCTCAATAATTGGACCTCTTTCATAATGTAGAAAAAGCAAATTCTGTCGTTGGGAGCCAGTCACTTGCTGGCTGCTGTTGGCAACAAGAACTATTCGCCGTAGCACCCTCCTTGTTAAAGTAGGCTACTGGGCCAAATTTAGTTTCATCTCCCCAATATTCCGTGGAGCAGGGGTTGATTAACTGGGGCTGCTCGGGGTTTCACAGGCTGCTGCTCTACTTACCCTTGTCTTTTAGAACAGTGGGAGGGAGGGTGGGTAGAAAATTCAGCATGAATATTTATGCCATGTCAGCCAATCCCTGGGGTGGTGTGCCTAGAAGGTGGGGAAGGGTCCATAAATGGTCTGAAACCTTTGCAGTATGGGCAGATTGCAGTATGTGGGTATAGGGCAGCATCCTGAGTCCAGCCTGGTATAGGAGACTCTTGTTGAGGGGCCTTGCCCTTCTGGGCAGAAGGCAGAGAAGGAAGCCAGCTTGAAGACAGAGGTCCCAGCTAGGCTTAGCTGGGGGGCCTATTCGCAAAGCAGCCGTAGAATCCAGAGGGCCAGGAGAGAACCTGTGGGAGAGAGCCCAAGTTGACCAAGAGGTGGTGTGAGTCTCTATCTCCATCACTAGATAGAACCTGGAGGGATACCAGCAGGAGGATACTGATTATGCTGGTGGCTGAGTGAGTACAAGACCCCAATGCTGCAAGAGTGACAGTGAGGTACTTGGGATTGTGCATGAAGAACAGGTCAAAGGCAGCTGGAGATTCTATGGGAAATTTGCTGGGAAAGTGCAGCCAGAAGTTATGCAGTACAGTCAAGCAGTTGTGGAATACAGTCAGGGGTTGTACAAGTACAGCCAAAGTAGTTCAAGGCTTTCAAGAGTTGTGCAGAGCAGCCAGAAATTTAGTAGTCCTCAAGTTGTACTGTTTGAAATTCTGGGATATTCCAGGCTTCCCATCCCTATCAGTTACTGTCCCAATAAAAACCCAAAAAGAAACTCTTAGACTGATCTTTCAGCCAGAGGAAGAATGCTAAAAATGCTGTGTTCCTGACTGTGTGCTCCAAAGTGGGGGGGAAATAGGCCCAAATTACCAGCAGCTCCTGCAGGGGGTACCGCTAAATCTACTTCAGCCCATTTAATCACCTTTTACATAGAGGGGGTTGGTGTTTTACTTGGGAGTAGAATACTAGCATTGCATTTCCATGTCTCCACCACCAAAGCCTATCCCACTGTTTTTGTTTGGCTTGGCAAAAACAGGAAGGAGTTCATAGGTGTAGCAACACGCCGTATCGGCCCTCAAGGTGTGACTTGCTGTTGGCGCTTTTTATTCCATGATCTTTGTATAGGTTTCAAACGCCTCTTTCATATGTGCAGAATGTACAAACCATATTCTCCCTCAGTCATGTTCCACATATCTCCAAACCCCATCACTTGTCAACTCCCATGGTTAGAAGGTGCAACCTCAAGATGGCTTGTATAATGGCCTTGAGCTGCTTCTCAGGTTCAAGAAGAGTTTAGCTCAAGGTTGAGGCACCTCTACGACCATAAGCTCTTTAGAGTAGAGTTTACATTACAATACAGGTTCTTCCTTCTAGAATTGTTCCAGTTCTTTGAACGTCCCAGAGAACAGATACGTTCGTAACGCAGAGTCTCTAACCAGTTTTTGCTTTTTTTTTTTTTTTTTTTTTGGCTAGTCTTTACCAACAAACCAATTATGACCATACTGTCAAAGTTGAGCTAAAGGGGAATACTTGTAGCCCTTGTTCACACTGAATTTGGCTTTGAAATTGTGCTACTTCACTTGAAGCAGTGTGATTTCAATGTGCAGCTTGCCTGTCGTGTGCAAATTCATGCTCAGATGTCTATGCAAGTTGTACAGTCTTAAACCGCACCTCAAGCCCCTGGTTTTACCACTAACCTGCTGGACAGCCTGGTCTGGTAATGGAAGTTGGGGGGGGACACTTGACACGTGTTTACGCCAGGCGCAACTTGTCATGCGACTTGACAGATCAAAGTTGAATGACAAGTCACACCTTCTTTGCCGCTTTGGAACTGTTCAAGTCAGTGCCATTTCATGTACAACTTGACATCGGTGTATGAAGTTGCCCAGATGTCGGCAAGCCGCACACGAAGATGCAGTGATCGGTGGCACTGAAGTAGCGTGACTTCTTAGTGTGAACTAGGGTTTTGGGTGAATTCCCACTCTGCTGTCAGAATACACTGATCAGCCCTGCATCCAATTGGCTGCAGACCACTGATGGAGAATCATTTTCTAACAGTCTTGAGTGGGAATGTCCGTAGATTGACTGACTGAAATTTGACTGGTCACTGCTGATTCGGCCGAATTTCAATCAATCTATGGTCAGCTGCTTCACCTGAGCTGTGTTAACATGTACAGCACAGATCCATATTTATAAACTGATGGGTAACTATCATGGATGTAGCGTCGTCTAGTGATAGGCTTTGTTTTGTTAGAGGCTCAGTATCAGCCTGGGTATCAGGCTCAGTATCAGCCTGGGTATCAGGCTCAGTATCAGCCTGGGTGTGAGGCAGGAGTTAATCTCAGGACAGGGTGGGTGGTTCTACAGGTCAGGGCTTCTTCCCACCCTTCCAGAAACTGAAAACTTTCTGGATAAAGGAAGGGGGGGGGGGGGGGCCAAAAGGAGGCCCAGATCTGTTGAGGAACCTTGTCCAATCCTCAGGCAGGAGGCCAGGCATGGTGTCCAAGGAAAACCCTTAAATATGGCAGAGCATGAGCAGCAGGAAAGTTGTTGCTGATGTCGGGTGGAACATGGACTGAAGGAAGAAGCTGGAGTATGGAGTCTGGGAAGAGAGCCTACCTACAGGCTGGTTGCTGGACAGGAGGATCTCCAAAGCTTCCTAGAGAGGACATCCTGAGTCAACAAGACACTTTAGGGACATGGCAATTTGGTATAAGCTGGGTCTTCACCTCCTACCACCCAATGGTTGTCCCATTTTTCTTAATATAGGAATGGTACAGGATCCTTTGTGGTGTAAAGTGGGATGTAGCTGTTATCACGATGACTACAGCTAGGAAGGAATTTCCTTTTCTATATTCTTTCCATAGATCATGAAAGACCCAGACATTGAAACCGAGGGAAACGGATTCCTGTAAATCCTAGCAATCAGTGTGACAAGCTGTGGCATTCCTTCTTTACTGTGTGAAAGAAATGTACCAAGATTTTATAGATCTTTGCAGTCAAGACTTAGGAATTTGAGAGTCCCTAGGCAGCCTCAGTGCTGAAAGGAAGCTGGCACTGACCGAAATCTGCCGGCTGCCATTGCTGCGTCTCTTATGTAAATACAAATGCAATGGCTTCAATACTTCAGGATTCCCTTAGGCCCCTTTCACACGGGCAGAACGTATGTCCGTTTTTCATCTGATCGTTTACGGATGAAAAACAGACACCCATGTATTTCTATGGACTAGCAGTTGTAAATGCATGATCATCTGTTTACATTTTTTTAATGTCCACATTCGTTAACATCCGTGTTTTTGAACGGAAGAAAACCCTATTCGTGTGGGTTTTTTTTTTTTTTTTCCCTCTTGTTTTTGAACTGCGTACCATGAATTAGGGTGGACAGGACCTGAACTGGACTTTGACTTTCCTTGACCTGATCTTTGTTCTGAGTCAGTGACTCAAAGTAGTTGTAGCGCTACCTCCACAGGGGCCGCTTGATAATGCTTGTCCCCAGTGGTTGCCCTGACCTCGCAAGCCTCCCAACACCTCTGACGCTCCGGGTTCAGACATTATTTCAACAGTATAGGATAATAATGCAAGAGACACAAGTCTTTTGAACACGTTTAATATAGAGGTGTTCCTAAAGAGTAGACCACGTGAATACCGGGTTCAGGATATACAACCTCCGTTAACGCATAAAAGCACAACACTGGTAAAATGGGAAAAATCAATTCGCAACATGTAACAGGTTATACAGTTATAAGTAGTAATCTTCAACTATTTAATTGCAACACTAGCAACAAGAAGGGGGGAAGAAAAGGCTTGTTGACCTATCTGCTTCCTCTGTGCCACCGGCGCCACAATGGGGCATGCAATGCATTATGTAAATGTATACTCCTGGCATAAATAGATATACATACCCTAAACTGCATAACAATGACCTTTTTAGAAGAGAAAAGGTCCTTTTTAGAAATTGCAACTTTAAGTCCTGCGATGTTTAAAGTTCCTGATATGGTGGTATCTTCTGTCTTCTGCTAGCAATGGTGGGGCCCATAAGCATTAGTGAATACTGGTAATTCAATGACGTTAAACAGATAAGTCATGATACTGCTCAACGCAAAGGTCTCCTGGTAATTGTGCTGTAAAGATGTCTCTAGAGTGATGACAGAGGTTGGGTATATGCCCACTCACCAACCCCATGGATAGCATGGAACAGAGTTCTTGACCAGGCTATTTGCAGGTAAGTGCGGAGTTGCCGTCTGTCAGCACGGCAAGCAGAGATGTCTGTGTGAACTCCGGACACTGACAGTCCATATGCAGAGAAGCTGATGTAATCTGTGTGGCGATTGGCATCACCGCTGTGCTGAACTGATGTCCAGAGTCCCGCAGCAGCAGACCAGCAATCTGTCTCTGGAGGAGAATGGCAGTTCCCCTGCGTTCGGCTCTGAATCCAGCACCGAGAGTGCCAGTTCCTTGCTGTAGAATATATCTGCTCTCCCAGCATCCTCCTCATTCCCCAGCTCTCTGGTAGTTGTAGTTCAGTCAGCACTCAGGAATACAGGATGTATTGGCTATAAGACTACAGGTCCCAAGATCCTCAGCTGTCAGAAAAACTGAATCGGCTCTGCAAACAGGAAGAGATATAGCAGTCCCAGTACTGGGCACTAGGGGGGGACAGGATTAACCGTAGTCTTATCTGTAAATGTACCTGAATGACATGATATAGCCGGCGCCTGGTTACATCAGGTTTAATTTAATACATAGGTGTGGTCTGTCATACTGAAGGGTTGCATTGAGCCTGACCTACGCACATATTATACATATTTTTTGCAACGGAGCAAAAGTTCTGTACTGGAATTTTACAAGTGTTTTACAGCTTCTTTTTAGATGTATGTGGGTGTTTTTTCTTTATATCCATAAACTTGCAGGACTAGTATCGGCCTTTGTTTACTCCAGTATATACATATATGGAACTGAACTAGTTGCCAGTAATTATACACCCTGTATACTGGTGCCAGTACCTTCATCGTCAGTACAGTAGAGTGTGGTCAGATTATGGTATGGCCAGTTATCCTCTTGGGCCTGGGCACGGCCAGGTGCCCTCTTAGGTCTATTCCAGCCCTAGTCCTAATATGAATCTGTCATTGCATCTAGCCATGCAAGCAGGGCCAGTGCTTCCACTTGGCAAACTAGGAGGCCGCCTAGGGCACACTGCCACCTAGGGGCGCCTGGGCACAGCACAGGCCAGTACTCTGTGCGGTATGCCACCACATCATGAATGATCCTTCAGCTGAGATGGGGGGTGGCAGAGGGGAGGAATATACCGGGTGTCCTAGCTCAGTGTAGCAGCTGAGCTGCAGCTCCTTCCAGTGTTCCTCTCAGACTCGGTCCCTTACTGCAAGCCTGCTACCAGCTGCTGATCACTGTGGAGTTCCAGCCCTACTCTTCCCATTCATCAGCGGAGGTGGAGCTGTGCCTGCGGAGGAAGGTAATGTCTGACTCTGATGTCTGTGTGACTTAGCTGGCCAGCCATTCATCACATGTGAGTAGTCACATCACATCAGTAAGTGATGACCTCATCACGATCCCACAGCATGCTCTTCTAGTGCCAGCTGGGTCTGCTGATCTGTGTCAGTGTTGGTGGTGGTGTGTTGTGTCCCACTGTGTGGGATCGCTCAGTTCAGAGCCTGCTGTCAGTTTTTTATCTCAAATACCATTGCCTGGGGAATTCCAGCCTGGGATCTGTCAGCGTGGATCCATCATCCTCCACTCACTGCAACTGTCACCCTGCCACTGACAGCCACAGATAATCATTCTTGTCTTTAATATTGGTGCTGGTGGCATCTTACGGCACTTATCTTTGCAAATTAAAAGAAATTTAGTAGTTTCATTATATTCAACTTTTTTTTTTTTTTTGGGGGGGGGTCGGGATGCAAGTAGTCTAGCATGCCAGGATACTGGTCCCACTAGTTACACATTTTTGCCTATCTTGAAGCTGGCCATACACGGGAAGATTTTCAAACCAACCTTTTGTAGACACATTCCTATGAGCATTCTCATCCATACAGTCCATCGCTTGGCAAGTGTCGTTAGAAAGTACTCCAAAAAAAACTCCGGTCATGAAAATTCTTATAAAATCCCTCAACCGCCGCAAAAGGATACAAATCTACTGTTGTGTGCACCAAATGCCTCTGCAAACCCTAATATTAAAAGTAGCAGTGATATCACTGAACCTTGCATAGCCTGAGCAGAGTTGTGGGAGGGGCCCAGCAGGCCCCACCCACTACAGGCTGCCTGCGGTAAACTACAGGAGGGGGCGGAGACCAGACCAGTCACCCTGCACAAGGTGACAGAGCAGCAATGAACGGTCTTTATTACAGGAAGTTCCTGCACAGAGGCAAGTTTCACACTGGATTACTGCATAGGCCAGTGATGGCGAACCTTTTTGAGCCCGAGTGCCCAAACTGCAACCCAAAACCAACTTATTTCTTTCAAAGTGCCAACACTGCAATGAAACCTGAATATCGAGCTTTTGGTTTAGAAAAAACAACTCGTACAGTAGTGCAAACTAATTAACAGTACAGGGATGACCAGAGACTGCGGACACAGTACAGGGATGACCAGAGACTGCGGACACAGTACAGGAGATGACCAGAGACTGCGGACACAGTACAGGGATGACCAGAGACTGCGGACACAGTACAGGAGATGACCAGAGACTGCGGACACAGTACAGGGATGACCAGAGACTGCGGACACAGTACAGGGATGACCAGAGACTGCGGACACAGTACAGGAGATGACCAGAGACTGCGGACACAGTACAGGGATGACCAGAGACTGCGGACAGTACAGGGATGACCAGAGACTGCGGACACAGTACAGGGATGACCAGAGACTGCGGACACAGTACAGGAGATGACCAGAGACTGCGGACACAGTACAGGGATGACCAGAGACTGCGGACAGTACAGGGATGACCAGAGACTGCGGACACAGTACAGGGATGACCAGAGACTGCGGACAGTACAGGGATGACCAGAGACTGGGGACACAGTACAGGAGATGACCAGAGACTGGGGACACAGTACAGATGACCAGAGACTGTGGACAGTACAGGGATGACCAGAGACTGCGGACAGTACAGGGATGACCAGAGACTGCGGACACAGTACAGGGATGACCAGAGACTGCGGACAGCACAGGGATGACCAGAGACTGCGGACAGCACAGGGATGACCAGAGACTGCGGACAGCACAGGGATGACCAGAGACTGCGGACAGCACAGGGATGACCAGAGACTGCGGACAGTACAGATGACTGCTGACCTTTGGGGAGGGAGGGGGAGCGGGTACCTGAATTTGACAGGTACCCGCTCTTACTTCCGCAGAGTTTTTTTTTTTTATCTTACCTGTTCCTCGATCCAGCCGCGCGCTGTCTTCCCGGCTTCTGTAGTGTGGGCGCTCGTCGGACAGCCGGATGCCCAGTGCGCATGCGCGAGAAGCGCTGCGCTTTGTGATTGGTCCGGCGGCTTCTGGGATCTGTCATGTGTCCCAGGTACCGCCTTACCATTCACAAAGAGCACCGCTTCTTGTGCATGCGCACTTGGGACCCGGCTGTCATGCACACTACAGCCGGGAAGACAGCGCGCCGCTGGATTCTCCTGGCGTGCCCACAGATAAGGCTCGGCGTGCCGGCTGTGGCACGCGTGCCACGGGTTCGCCATCACTGGCATAGATCATGTCCAGACAGGCACAGGAATGAGGACTCTGGTGACCCCATGTGACCATGCTAAATGCCTGTCAAGCACCAATGCTGTTACATGGAAGGGATAGGAGGCAATTGCACTCATACCAGGAAGTACGGTTTCCCCTGTAAAGTTAACATTAGTGGCAGTGATAGAAACAGTCCAGATGCATACTGGATGCATTTTTGATGTGTTCCAGTTTTTTTTTTTTTTTCCATCCCCTTACTTCAATTTAAATAGGGACGTGCATTTTTGATGTGTTCCAGTTATTTTTTTTTTCCTTCAATTTAAATAGGGACATGTGCGTTCCAGTGTGTTTTGATGTGTTTTTATTGTGTTGCAGTGCAGTACTGTGAATGAAAAATGCAGCCTGTTCTTCTCCTTCCCCCCCCCCCCCCCACCCTTTTTTTTTTTTTTTTTTTTTCTGCAGCCGAGACGCAGTAGAACTGCAAGCACTGATGTGAACTATGACATTGACAACCATATTACCTACTTTCTGTGCATTTTGGATGCAGAAAGAGAGCAACTGCAACGCATGTCATTTGAACTGGCTCTTAAGGTTTTGGAAATGAAAATCTGGTATTTTATTCTCTATCCACCTGTGACCTCACTGGGGAGATTCACTCTTTATTTGTCCTATTTACCATTATTGCCAGGGGGGGGGAAAGTGTAGATAGAACAGCGCCTGCATTCAATCCGATAAAGACATCGTTTGTGGTGTTGTGACAGCCGGTGACCAGTGGTGTATTTAAGTTTTGTGCTGCCCTAGGCAACACAAAAATTGGCTCCCCCCCCCATTGAGAGACCCTGACACCAGCCAACACCCCCCTCCCCAGGAGGAGAGCCTGACCTTGACCAACAACACCCCAGTTCCCGCCTGAGAGAGCCTTCCACCGCCCCCCATACACTGGCAACCTCCCCCACCCCAGAAAGAGATCAGACACCCACCATCACAGCTCCCCAGGAACAAGAGTCAGGCTCTGCATATACCATCAAGCAGCCTCTCTCAGATTCCACCTGGTCCCCGTGCTGAGTGTGTCCCTTCTTCCTTTCCTTCTTTCAGGGGATGGCACTGCACCCCCCCCCCCCCCTGAAAAATGCTGCTGCCCCCCTGAAAAATGCCACCCTAGGCAACTGCCTTGTTTGCCTTGTGGTAAATCCACCCCTGCCGGAGACACCAGCTAGCAGAACACAATAGCTCACAGTAGAAAAAGTGGATGGAGGAATCCCCCTACCAGGATTATGTGTTCTGCTGATCAACAAACGTTTTCATCTTGTCCGATAAGTCGATCTTACGAGCAACTTCCGTCAAATAAGAAGGGCCACATGCTGATTGAAAATGTGCCTTTTCCCTGTAATGTATGGCCAGCTTTAAAAAAAAAAGTTTGTGTATAGTGTTTGTTTATTGTATATAGCTGAGACACAAAGGGATCCCTTTGAATTGTGGTGCTGGTAGCTCCTCCTGCCCCTATTAGTAGCAGACTACATGGCAATGTGTGCAGTGAGTGCCCCCAGGGAATGACACCACTGATTAGCTCCACCAGGTCTCCTGTGATGTGTTTCCATGTCTTGGTGGTGAGCGCTGCCCTCCCTTCACCTACTATAACTAGCTCCGCTGAGAGCAGCAGGCAGACTGGGTGTGCACTGACAGTCCACTGACATCTGATTAGACACACAGCACACACTCTACTGAATGAGCAGGACACGCCATAGGATGAGTTCTACTGTGGAGGGCTACACCACTTGGGTATGTACCAACGAGTATGAGATATCAGTGCTACACCACATGTACTAATGTATGGGATATCAGTGCTACACCACATGTACTAATGTATGGGATATCAGTGCTACACCACATGTACTAATGTATGGGATATCAGTGCTACACCACATGTACTAATGTATGGGATATCAGTGCTACACCACATGTACTAATGTATGGGATATCAGTGCTACACCACATGTACTAATGTATGGGATATCAGTGCTACACCATGTACTAATGTATGGGATATCAGTGCTACACCACATGTACTAATGTATGGGATATCAGTGCTACACCACATGTACTAATGTATGGGATATCAGTGCTACACCACATGTACTAATGTATGGGATATCAGTGCTACACCACATGTACTAATGTATGGGATATCAGTGCTACACCACATGTACTAATGTATGGGATATCCGTGCTACACCATGTACTAATGTATGGGATATCAGTGCTACACCATGTACTAATGTATGGGATATCAGTGCTACACCACATGTACTAATGTATGGGATATCAGTGCTACACCACATGTACTAATGTATGGGATATCAGTGCTACACCACATGTACTAATGTATGGGATATCAGTGCTACACCACATGTACTAATGTATGGGATATCCGTGCTACACCATGTACTAATGTATGGGATATCAGTGCTACACCATGTACTAATGTATGGGATATCAGTGCTACACCACATGTACTAATGTATGGGATATCAGTGCTACACCATGTACTAATGTATGGGATATCAGTGCTACACCATGTACTAATGTATGGGATATCAGTGCTACACCACATGTACTAATGTATGAGATATCGGTGCTACACCACTCAGCTATGTAATAATGTATGGAAGATAAGTGCTATACCACTCAGCTATGTAATAATGTATGAGATATCGGTGCTACACCACTCGGCTATGTAATGTATGAGATATCGGTGCTACACCACTCGGCTATGTAATGTATGAGATATCGGTGCTACACCACTCGGCTATGTAATAATGTATGAGATATCGGTGCTACACCACTCGGCTATGTAATAATGTATGAGATATCGGTGCTATACCACTCGGCTATGTACTAATGTATGAGATATCGGTGCTACACCACTCGGCTATGTAGTAATGTATGAGATATCGGTGCTATACCACTCAGCTATGTAGTAATGTATGCGATATCGGTGCTATACCACTCAGCTATGTAGTAATGTATGCGATATCGGTGCTATACCACTCAGCTATGTAGTAATGTATGAGATATCGGTGCTACACCACTCAGCTATGTAGTAATGTATGAGATATCGGTGCTACACCACTCAGCTATGTAGTAATGTATGAGATATCGGTGCTATACCACTCAGCTATGTAGTAATGTATGAGATATCGGTGCTACACCACTCAGCTATGTAGTAATGTATGAGATATCGGTGCTACACCACTCAGCTATGTAGTAATGTATGCGATATCGGTGCTACACCACTCAGCTATGTAATAATGTATGGAAGATAAGTGCTATACCACTCGGCTATGTAATAATGTATGAGATATCGGTGCTATACCACTCAGCTATGTAATAATGTATGGAAGATAAGTGCTATACCACTCAGCTATGTAATAATTATGTGACGCTCCCTTTTAACATCGGAACTAACTTTGGGAGATAAGGCCCTTTTGCTCTGACACTTGAAAGCTGCTTAAACCAAGGCTGACGGCAAGTACTTTATCCCTCTAAACTTCTTTCTGTTATCTCTTTGCTGTGTTATTACTCTCTGTATATTTTTATATATATATATATATATAGGCTAAATCTTTTTCTGTAAATATTTTTATTGCACCCTTTTGACCTTTTAGTAATAAATCTTACTTTCTGAAAGTGTTGAACTGTTTCTAGAGCTCTTTAATGCAAACTAAGAACCCCTGTCTCTGAAGAGCACTACTGTGTGTGTTTAACCTTCTGTATACCCTGCCTGCGGTGACAGTGGTATACAGACGATTATTCAACCATCATAGTGTTATTGCTAATATTGACGAGTTTCCTCGTTCTCTGTACAAAAAGGAGGTGGTGGCAGTATGAAGGGTTAATTGCGTAATTAACCTGACCCAATAACAATCGCTCCCAGGCTTACAAGTACACAGATTGTGGTCCATTAGCTGGAAAATCTTTGTGCAGGGTGCAGCTGGGTGTGGCATTGTTACGCACGTGACAGCGTGGGTTTAGATTGTCTAGTCCTTCGGTCACGAGTTTGGTGAGAAGGGCTGGGGTCTGACGCCGTGATCGTCATACATTCCAAGTATGAATACCTTGTACGTTCACTGCATATATTAGTTTACACAGTTCACAGGCCTGGTTCACTGCATGACTGGGTGGATGGTTCTTTTGACAATAATACACTTCCTAAATATCTTGATGAAGCAGCACTATGATTTGGGAAAAGTGTTAATGTGGTAATAACCACTTGAGCAAGGTTTTATCCCCTTTGACCAGGCCATTTTTTGCTATTCTTCACTATGCTAAATTAACTTGCAATTGCGCATTCATGCAATAATGCAATGAGATTTTGCATCATTTTTTCAAATACAGCTTTTTTTTTGGTGGTATTTGATCACTACTTGGTTTTTTTATTTTCTCCAGTATAACTGCAAAAAGACAAAATTTTGAAAAATATCCAATAAAATAAAATGTCTTCATAAATTTAGGACAAAATGTATTCTGTATTTTGTCACAAGAACTTTGGGCAAAAACTTCTTTGCATGTCCTTGTTACTGATTTCCTATCTTCACTGAATATGTCCTCCATCCTCACTCAGCAGTTGCTATGAAATAGCCTATTCATTTTCAAATTAAACTGTTCTCTTTGGTTTCCTGCTTGTAAGACCAGTGGCTGCTATGCTTCCTATTCCCCCAGCCACTGGTCATAGCACATCCCTTTTGTTGTTCTTTCTCTAGGAAGCAGTGATGTAATTCAGCCCCATTTGCAGGGGTGGACAGACTGAGACTCTCAGACATATTCAACTTTTACAGGCCTAGTGTACCCACCCACATTCATTACAATTCCCTGTGTTTGATGGGAGCTGCAGTTTCCTTTTACTGCTTAGAGGGGAGGATATGATGTAATCCCGGCTGTTACACCTCCTCTTCGGCAGAGCAAATGCTGTTATCTTTTGAATTACAGAGTGAGGTCGTGAAAATTCAATTAGATTTTTCTACTAAATTGTAGGGATTTTCAAAAAAGAAATGCCCGTAGCGAAAGAAAGAAGAAATAGCGCAGGGCATACATGACTAGGCCCAGAGTGGGGGAAGGAAGAGCAGAAAGGGTTAAGGTAGCTCCAGGAGGATTTTGTTATTGTTAGTGGGGGGTAGCTGATTGGTAGAGGTTGGTGTAGGTGGGGTTTTGCTGCACCTTAGGATGGGAGGTTCTGTGAGGGGGAGTCAGTTAGCTGGACGGCAAGAGTGTGAGCTTGGTGTCTGTTTAGCACACCTTGCTTCAGGCCACCTTTAGCCCTGCCATGGACAGCCTTTTGGCTCAGCTGCAGGAGGCAGCAGAGGACAGGGGGATGGACTGGCTGCAGAGCCGTGTCTCGGATCTCTTGCAGGATCCGGGCTCATCTCCTGCAGCAGGGGGGCGGGAGGGCCCACGTGCTCGGAGGTCTAGGCCTCCGGAACGCTTTAGCCCGGGCTCCCCCCCCCCCCTCCCAGAGCTCAGCACCACCATGGGAGCCCCGCTCGGGCCCCTCCGGCTCCGCTTGCAGGGCGCTCCCTTGCGTCTGCTAGCGGGGAAGCCGGGAGGAATCCCCGCCATCGGCGGAGCTCAGTGGGCGGGGCCTCGTGCGGGGGAAGCCCCTCCCCCCCGCCCACGCGGCATGGAGGCAGAAGCAGAATCTGCGGCTCCTCCACTGACAAGGTGCCAGTCAGGGAGGGAGCCCTGCGTGGGAGGCGCACAGCTGCGGCTGCCGGGCTGTCTCCTGTTGCGGCCGGCGGGCCCCCTGAGAAGTCTGGGGCTCCGGCTCCAGTGAGGCAGCAGCGTGGGATCGGCACTGGACGGAGTGCAGCAGGGAGTTCTGCGGCTGCTGGGCTGTCTACTGCTGCGGCCGGCGGGCCCCCTGGACAGTCTGGTGCTCTTGCTCCACAGCAGCATCAGCGGAAGACTGGAGCTGGGCGGAGGGCAGCTGGCAGTGCTGCAGGTCGGAGCCCAGGGACGGCGGTGAGCGTGTCTGGTGCCGGGAGGCGGAGTCGTGAGCGGCACAGACCAGCAGGACCCGTGGCTCCTGGGACCGGGAGGCCATCTGAACAGCGTGCAGAGGACGAGAGGTCGGAGGGCGAGCTGTCGGAACCCGATGCGGGGGCGACGGCTGGCCGCTCTACAACGGTGGATCGTGAGCACGCGGCTGAAGGGGCATCTCCTGGGCAGCCTGGTGAGTTACCTGTTCTGGGGTCTATCTCTTTTTCTTCTGCGTTACGGGACCTGCTGGGGGGTGGTAGGGCCGCTACGGTGGGCACGGCCTCTGCGGCGTGCACTGTCGGCGTTCCCCCGTCGGGTATGGGTGGGGGTCTCGGTGATGTGATTTCCGGTTTGCGGGACCTGTTGCGGCGTCTTGAGTGGGGCGCCTGGGCCTGCTTCTGCGTGGCTCCCGCCGGATGGTGGGGAAGGTTTCGGGGTTCTTGTACAGGACAGCGGGGACGTGCGGCATCCGGGGGTCTCTTCTCCTCCGGGGTCTGGGCTAGGGGTTGTTCTGGCCACGACAGGTGATCGGGGTTCTGCGGCCCCCTCCGCGGTGTTGGGTGCAGATTCGAGGGTGTCTGGGCCTGTCGGCTTGGCGGACTCGGCCAGGGGCGAAGTGTACGTGTGTTTTGAGGGCCCTTTGGGTGCGCATTTACAGTCGGAGGTACGGGAGTAGCTTTGGAGTGGGGAGTACATTGATATATTCTCACTCTTGCCTTTGGAGCGTTTTCCTTTTGAAGGGTCCCGGGTTGACGAGAGTAGGCAGGTGGAAGCGGAGCAGCGGCGTTTTCGTTTTATCCCGCGTACCTTTGCAAATTGGTTGCAGGCGTTCGCGATCATGGCTAGTGATTAGGGAGGAGGCTCCTGAACATTGCTCGGCACTGTTCTGTTACCTTGATGCCATTGGTGAGGCTCACGGGGTTTCTGGGGGTACTGCGTGGCTTCGGTACGTTGAGCAGTTTAGGCAGCGGAGGGCGGTTCGCCAGTCGTTGCGTTGGGATCATAAGGACGTTGGCCTCTGGATGCGACTCATGACACCGGCGAGGGCCCCTGGTTTGTTTTTTCAGAGCGGGGCCGGCGGTTCGTTCTTCCCGGGACAATCGGCCTCCAGGCGTCAGGGGTTCTTCTGGCAGTTCCAAGAGGGGACGTGTTGATTTGGTGGGTCTTGCCATTTTAGGCACAAATGTTCCGGGTGCGGGGGCTCCCATCCCTTGTCGCGCTGTTTCCAGCGGGGTCGAGGCCTTTCCGGAGAGCATGCTGGTAAGAGGGACGACTCCGGTGCGAGTGGAAAGGATGGGGCTTTTCTTAAAGAGGTATCCTGATCGCGCAGCTGCAGTGTTGCTGACGGCGGGTTTTTCGGAGGGTTTTCGCATCCCGTGTACTTTGACTTTGATTCCTCCCTTGGCTCGGAATTTGCGGTCGGCCTTGCGGCATGAGGAGGGGGTTTCGGCTAAGTTGCGTAAGGAAGTGGGGTTGGGACGCATGGGGGGGTCCGTTTGCTTGCGCTCCGTTTTCGGATTTGGTTGTTTCTCCCTTGGGGTTGTGCCCAAGAAGGAGCCGAATGCGTTTAGGTTAATTCACCACCTGTCCTTCCCTAAGGGGGGGTCGGTGAATGATGCTATTGATTCGGAGTCATGTTCGGTGTCTTACACGTCTTTTGATGTGGCTGTTTTTCTGGGTCCGTCGGTATGGGCGCGGTGCGCTCATGGCGAAATCGGACGTTGAGTCGGCTTTTCGGCTGTTGCCAGTCCATCCGGACAGTTTTCGTTTTTTGGGTTGTCATTGGCAGGGCTATTTTTACGTTGATAAGTGCCTTCCTATGGGGTGTTCTATATCTTGCGCTTTGTTCGAGAGGTTCAGTTCATTCGTGGAGTGGGTGGTGCGGGATGTCTCAGGGGTGAATTCGGTCATCCAATATTTGGATGATTTTCTTTGCGTGGGTCCGCCAGATTCCGGAGTATGTGCAGTTTTGCTGGCCACTTTGCAACACTTTGCTGAACGTTTCGGGGTTCCTCTGGCGGTGGATAAGACTGTGGGCCCGGCTATGGAGATGACTTTCTTGGGCATTGTTTTGGATTCCGGCACGATGGAGTGCCGCTTGCCTGAGGTTAAGCTGGTGGCTCTACCAGGGGAACTACGTGGGGTGCTGGGGCAAGCGAAAAATTCAGCTGCGGGCCTTACAGTCGTTGTTGGGCAAAACTTCACTTCGCTTGTCGGATTCTGCCCATGGGTCGGGTGTTCTGCCGCCGGTTGGCGGCGGCGACGGCAGGGATTACCTCCCCTTTACATTTTATTCGGTTGACTCGGGATCATCGGGAGGACTTGCATTTGTGGCACACCTTTTTGGATTCGTTTAATGGGCGGGCTCTCTGGATGTCTGGCCCTGTTAGCAATTTTGACTTGGAATGGTTCAGGGATGCGGCGGCGTCGGCGGGCTATGGGGCTTTTTCCAGGGTTGATGGAGTACGGCCTCGTGGCCAGCTTCCTGGCGGGAGGCGGGTTTTCTTCGCAACTTGGTGTTGTTGGAACTTTTTCCGGTGTTGGCGGTTGAGGTTTGGGGAGAGGATTTTCGAAATCTAAACGTGCGTTGTCACTGTGACAATTTGGGGGTGGTTCAGGTCATCAATCGGGTCTCAGCTTCTTCACGACCGGTGGTGGCCTTGCTTCGCCATTTAGTGTTGCGTTGTCTGCGTCTGAATGTTTTTCTCCATGCGGTGCGTCTCCCTGGGGTTGATAACACCGTGGCTGACGCTTTGTCTCGCTTTCAGTGGGACAAATTCCGAGAGGTGGCGCCGGCGGCGGAGCAACACGGGGTTCCTTGTCCCGACGGGCTGTGGGAGATTGCCTTGGAGTCCTTGCGGGCTGGATCCGGCATTCGGTGAGTGAGGCGACTTGGTCTGCATACTCTAGGGTCTGGTGGGAGTGGCTGGATCTGCTACAGCGGGTTGAGATTGATCCCTGGGGGCCGGAGGTGTTTTTGGCGGTATTGTACTTTGTGGCGCGGAATTTTGAGCGGGGGGTGTCGGCTGCTGCGGTGGATCGCCGACTGGCGGGTTTGGCATTCTTCTTTAAGTTGCAAGGGTGTCAGGATTTCACTGAAGATTTTTTGGGTTCGGCAGGCTCTCCGGGGTTACCGGAGCACTCATCGATGTAAGGATTCTCGTCGTCCGGTGTCTTTTGAGTTGTTGGGGTCTTTGTTTGTGCATTGGTGGTCTGTGTGTTCTTCGGACTTTGAGGTGTGCTTATTTCGGGCGGCTTTTGCGGTAGCCTTTTTTGGGGCGTTGCGTATTGGGGAGCTCGTTAGCCCGTCCAAATCGGTTCTTGGGGGGGTTATTGGTGGATGAAGTCAGGTGCTTCGGTGAATGGGTGGAGGTGCTGGTACGTCGGTCTAAGACGGACCAATTGGGACGTGGTGGTCGGGTGCGTTTTTTCGTTCTTCCGGCTTCGCTGGTGTGCCCAGTGCGGGCGGTTCGGGAATTTTTGTCCCGTCGTCCAGTGGGGCATGGGTGTTTTTTTTTCAGGCACGCTGAGCGGGAGCTGGTGTGAGATGTCAAGCTGGACTTTCTTCAGTTGCGGCGGGCTTATCCGGGGATGGTGGTGGTGTGGTCCGACATTGTCGCCCGTGCCTCTTGGCGTTGGGCGCGGTCGGTAGAGAGGCTCAACAAGGCTCGGATTAAGGCTAACAGAGAGGTGGGGCGTTTCTTTAGTCACCATGGGGGGTTGGTGGTCTGGCGCTTGGAGTTGGAGGTGGATACTTGGCGGTATCTCAGGTGCGATGGGGTACATTTGAATGCGGTTGGGACGGATTTATGGTCCCTGGATCTGCAGGATGGCATGCAGCGGGCTTTTCGTTTGTGGCGTGGCACGCATGGGTAAGGGCTTACCCAGCGTGCTGTGGCGGTTGTTGGTCTTTGGAGGCGGTTCTTATTTGGAAGGTAAACAACAATGGTGTGGGACCCATCCGTGGTATGGGATGCCCGGGGACATTCCCAGTTAACCAAGGTTTAACTGGAAGGTGGTGGTGCTGCACTGCGGACGGTATGGTTGTCTCCGAGCTGGTTGGTTGCGGCTGGAGGCCTAGTGTATATGGTTGTCCGCAGGTGCATTTCGGATCGTTTTGGGGTGCCTTCGAAGACCAACAACAATTATGTGGGTTTCTGTTATAAGGAATGGTTGGTGTATTGTAACTTGAGTTGTTAATAAAAGGCCATGTTGGCCATTTACTCCAAAATTGGTGTTATGTCTTTTGTTAGTATAATTGGTTAAGGGGAAGGGGGTTGGTGCGGAACGGTAATGGTGGTAATAGGGAAGTGGACGAGCCTATCTCTGGTGCAATAGTCATGTAATAACTGTTTTGCGTAAGGGGGTGTACTAATGGGTGATTCTTTTGCCTATCCTGGAGTTTCTCTTTAAACCAGTGTGCATGGAGCTTTAAACTGGAGTGTGCAAAATTTGGTGCAGCTCTGCATAGAAACCAATCCACTTACAGTTTTTATTGTCAAAGCTTAATTGAAGAAGCTGAAAAGACAAGCTGATTGGCTGCCATGCACAGCTGCTCCAGGTTCTGAGTGTCCCTGTTTTACTAAATCTCCACAATTGTGTCTGTACATTGTAGTGTTTTCTAGTCTCTATTCATTAAAGCGGAGCTCCACCCAAAAGGGGAAGTTCCGCTTTAAGGACTGCTCCCCCCGCTCCCCATTAAGGATTGGCACCTTTTGTGGGACGGGGGAGGGAGCGGGCACCCGAATTTGATAGATACCCGCTCACATTTCTGGTCCGATCGTCTAGGCAAACTCCAGGCAGGTGGTGCCACGGTTGGGATTTGAACCAACTACCCTAGTACTGCTAAGCAGAAGTGCTAACCATTTAGCCACCGTGCTGCCCATATTTATAGATCTTGTTTCATTTATAGAAGATGTAGTATGACCTTCAATGAATGAAGTAGCTGGGTGGACAGGGCGGACATAGTCGGGCACTCCTGATGAGTACCTGTAATAGTTCCCTCAGTTCTGTTAACACCTTCTGTCATAATATTCTTGTGTGGCGGAGGTTAACCATTAGCCGCCCGGCCAATGGCCGTTTGGCGGCTTCAGATGTGCTCCTCCATTCCAGGTGCACGCCATTTGGCGTGCTCCCGCACATGCGCCGTTTGCGCTAGTGCAGAGCGGCGCAGCAGTGCGATCTGTCGTCGGCCGTGCACCTCGGACACGGCCAATGACAGATCCGAGTACCGGCTCCCGTTGCTGGTACCATGTGACCTGCTGTGACCAATCACAGCAGGTCACATGACAGTTGTATACATGGATGGCTTCATTCATGATGCCATCCATTGTATACTAGTGCCTAGCTGTGAATGGTCACAGCTAATCACATGCACATGTCATGTGATTAGCTTTGACCAAATCACAGCTAAGCACAAAAAAAAAAAAAAAAAAAAGCTGAATGAATCGATTTCATTCAGGTAAATGCTTGCTTATAGCAAAGTAATTCTTTGCTATAAGCAAATTGTGTAAAAAAAAAAAAAAAAATACTGATCATTTCCCCAAAGTAGTACAATGTTACTATGGTAACATTGTACTATTTTGGTCATATTAAAATATGAAAAAAAATCTTAAAAAAAATAAAACAAAATGTAATAAATTAAATATAATAAAAAAATAAAAAAAAATTAAAAATTTTTTTTTTTTTTTTTCATACTGTCACCAGTCAGTGTCCCTGTTCACCGCCATGCCAGTTATATGATGACGCTGTACTGCACTGGTGACAATATGTAAAAAAAAAAATAGTGAAAATAATTGTTTTCATTTTTTCATTTTCGGAAAAATTATGACAAAAAAATACAACTTCAAAAAACTCGCCATTCCTCTTATGAAGTACGTCGGACTGTCTACTCTGCAAAAAGGGGTCATTTGGGGGATATCTGTACTGTCCTGACATTTGGGGGATATCTGTACTATTCTGACATTCTTGGACCTCTAGAAATTAGATTGGCCGTCAGTACTTCAGGACTGATCAATATTCAGATCTATACCATAGTTTGTGAACTCTATAACTTTCCTACAAACTAAATAATACATCCTAATTTGGGTTATTTTCACCAAAGACATGGAGCAGAATACATCTCGGCCTAAATTTATGAAGAACAATTATTTATTTGTAAACTTTTATAACAGAAACAAAGAAAAATGTGTTTTTTTTTTTTTTCAAAATTTTTGGACTTTTTTTGTTAATTTAGCAAAAAATAAAAACCCCAGCGTTGATTAAATACCACCAAAAGAAAGCTCTAGTTGTGTGAAGAAAATGATAAAATTTTAGTTTGGGTACAGTGTTGTATGACCGCGCAATTGTCATTCAAAGTGTGAGAGCGCTGAAACCTGAAAAATGGCCTGGGCAGGAAGGGGGAAAATTGCACGGTATGGAAACGGTTAATAGAACTGAGAGAGCTCTGTAGGCGCTCATCAAAAGGAAAGCATCAGAGGAGGGTGATATCTTCCAAACCAGAAAATGCATATAGTGTTGACCTTGCAATGATTAAGATGAAACATTACAAAATCTGGGTAATTATTGGTTTGAACTTTCTAATACATGAAGACCATAATAACTGATCAAAAATAAATTATATCAACCACTTGCCCTCCTGAGGATTTACGCCCCCTTCCGGACCAGGCCATTTTTTGCGTTACGGCGCTGCATTACTTTTACTGACAATTGCGCGGTCATTAAACGCTGCACACAAATTAAATTTTCTTCCTTTTCTTTTCCCCACAAATTAAGCTTTCTTTTGGTGGTATTTGATCGCCTGTGCGTTTTTTTTTGTGTTTAAAGAAAAAAAAAAAACAACAATTTTGAGAAAAAAACAATATTTTTGCCTTTTTGCTATTAAATATGTCCAGTAAAAAAAAATTAAATCAAATTTCATCATAAATTTAGGCCAAAATGTTTTCTGCCAAAATGTTTTCATGTAAATTAATTGGTTTACATGAAAGTTATAGCATTTACAAATGGAGGTATAGATACTGAAATTTTGTTTTTTTTTAAACTAATAATGGCGGGGATGAGCAACTTATAGCGAGACTGCGGCAGGCATTCTGACACTGGGGGGAACTGACTTGGTGTCACTGACATCTCCAGTGACACCAATACAGTGATCAGTGCTAAAAAAAAAGAAAAAAGCACTGACACTGTACTAATGGCACTGGCAAGAGTGGGTTAACATGAGGGGCGTTAAAAGAGTTAATTGTGTGCTGGGAGTGTTTTACTGGGGGGGGGGGTGTATGTTGGTTCTTCGCTGTAAGCACACTGCTCTGGATGGCTGTGCACAGCCATCCAGAGCAGTGTACCCAAGTCAACAGGGAGGATGACTGTTAGTAAACAAAGCAGCCCTCCTCCCCATTGGAGATCCTCGGTAATCATGGGGCGTCGGTGGGTAATCACTGGCTGGGACCTGGTGATTGACAACCATGGCCGCGAATGGCGACGCGCGTCTTGCCCACTTTCCCTACCTGGAGATACAAAATCATCAAAATGTGTGTGTGTGTGTGTGTATTTATATATATATATGTGATTTTGCGCCCCCCTGCCGCCCTTATCTGCTGTAGGGCGGCGGGAATGTGGTTAAATAAGAAAACAAATAAGTACAACTGAGCCTCTGTGCACAAAGCCAGCTAAACAAACACATCGTTTGACCAGTTTGATGTGGAGCGCTGACCTCGGCCCATCTGGACACTTTGTGTTTGAGCACTGATTGTGACCCAGGGCTTCTCTTTCATTATCAGTACGTGACGTCACAATCGGTATGAATTCTTACGATCATATCACAAAATCTTGTGCAGGAATGCTCAATTTGTATTGCCCGATTCCTGTGATATGCATTACAGGGCAGGTAGTTTTTTCTTACATATTAGCGCTGCTGCGGGCAAGCAGCAGAGCTTGTCGGGGGGGGGAAGCATTCAGGCGGCTCTGCTGCCGCCCGATTTGCTTTCACACACACTGGTAAAGTGCCCACTCCACCTTCCCGCTATGTATCCTGGGCTCTGCTTGCCCATCTGCAGACTCGGTACCTGCATAGTGGCCACTGGCAGAGGGGAGGGAGGAGAGTCGTGTTCCTGGCCCCACAGTGGCGTGCATGACATAACTTGCGGGTCCCCTTTGTTAGTGTTCCCAGCCATAGAGGCCGGGAAAGAATGTAATGCAGTGGAGCACAGAGGAGACATGCTGACCATGGATGTCTCATTAAGGAGAACATGTCACCGAAAAATCACATAAGGGGACATTTTGTCCCCTATGTGCTGGAAAACATTTTTTTTTTTTTCATTGTGAAATATTAAAGGTACACCCAAGCACATAAAATCCCCCACTTTAATAAAAATTGTCACTGGAAACTGCCTGTACAATGTACATCCAGACAGCTTACACTGACAGTTTGCGGGAGCCCTGCATTACACCTGTGATCTGCTGATTCCTGATGCAATGCTTTCCAGGCTCCTAAAAAACAAAAACAAAAAAAAATAGCAAATGCACATTTTTACCTGCAAAAAAATGTGCATTTTATTATATCTTAAAAGCTGAACTTATCCTTTAATGGAGTGGACACTGGAGCTTGATTTGGCTGTTTTCCATGCGCTTGTTAAAAATATTAAAAGTTTAAGTCGCCATAAAGCCCCTTCTGTTTATAAAAGCCCCAGACATTACTAGCGAGAAAGTGTGAATATATGGAAGGAATGCCAGACCAAAAGATAAGAGTCCAAATTCATTTACTGATGTTATATTAAAAGACTGGCAATGTGTTTGGGGGGTCAAAGGAACTCACCCTTCGCCAGGTTTTCAGTTAAAAATGAGAACCTTGGACGGAGTGCGCATGCGCGGCCGGCGGGACGGACATGTCCCGATGAGGCTCCGCTTTCCCGTCGGGTGACAGCACCCAGAAGCGGCGGGTCCCGGCCCGCGAAACACTCTGGGGGGATCCAATCCCCCAGGCAACCATCCCGGAGTCTGATCCGCCCGGGTCTGGGGCGGATTCTCCACTCCAGGTCAGAGTACTCTGACCGAGGACTCGATCCCCGCTGCGAGCTGTGCACAGGCCCGCCCACCGCTGCACACAGCTCACCTCAGCACACAGCTCACCACTGCACACAGACTGAAGAGGGAGAGAGCTGGGGGGGCTGAGTTCACTATAACAGCCCCCCCGTCCTGACAAGCAGCAAAATGGTTAACGGGGCATCCCGGCACCAGGTACCCCCATCAACTAAAACCATCAAAGAGGCCCTGGCAAAGGCCTCCACCAAAATGGCCACCGCCCCAGCACGTGGAAGCAAGCATGCAGCAGGGGCATATGCAGCTCTGCAGGTCCCGCAGCCCAGCCATCCCTGCACGGCTGAGGGTGAGTCTGACACTGAAACCGATGCCCCTACACAAGCCCTGACGCCTGACCTTACACCTCCTGACCTCCTATCACGCTTTGAAAAAATGCTACACAAAGCTCTGAAGCAAACCTCGGACCGTATCACTGCCACGCTATCTAGGGAAATCCGTGAGCTAGGACAACGCACAGCGGACCTAGAACAGAGGGTAGATGGTCTTGACACCTCGCTTCAGACACACACGGCTGACCTTTATCTTCTGCGTGATGAAAACGCAACACTATTAACACGACTGGAGGACTTTGAAAATCGAGCGCGGCGCTCAAACCTACGTATCCGTGGCCTTCCAGAAACGATCGTCGATGTCCAATCCGCGATAACAGCTCTGTTCCAAGAGCTTGCCCCGGCTATCCCAATCGACAGATTGGAATTGGACAGAGTCCACAGGGCGTTAGCGCCACGACGCGCAGATGGTCCACCACGCGATATTATTGCCAAGCTCCACTTTTTTCGTACTAAGGAGCAACTCCTACAAGCTGCCCGTAACGCGGAATCTCTACAATTCCAAGATCATTCCTACCAATTATTCCAAGATCTATGCCCCACAACAATCTCCAAGCGCAGGGCTATGAAACCCCATCTACAGGTGCTTCAACAACACGCTATACAATATAGGTGGAGCTTCCCATTCGCAGTGCGATTCCGATACCAGTCCCAAGATTTCACCTGCAAAACTCCAGAGGATCTTTTAGACACCCTACGGGTCCTGCAACTACATCCCCCAGCGACGCCTTCAGAAAGCGCCAAGCGGAGGTCCACATCCTGCTTGCCGCGGAAGTCCCTCCCCGCACGTGCAACTGAAGGTCAATTCAATTTCCACAAGAGAGGGCGTTTTTCGTCTCCAGGACTAACCTCACAAGATACCATGGACTGAACGTGGTCCTACATTTATTCTTCTCTTTTCCCCCCCTTTTTATGCCTCACACACCATACGGTGTACTCGCTTGGTTATCAGGACGGTTCATACCGTTGTTACCCTTTCTCCCTCTACCTGTTGAATTTTGGTTGCCCCACTACCCGGGGATTGTTCTTCACCCCCCTTTGGTGCTACATTGTAGCTTATATTTGGGATCCTGGACTCCGGCGACATGGGATGCTACACCCCTGCGCCAATGTTGTCTTACCAGCACTACTAATGCCGTCTGAGTCTAGGATCCTTGATTTTCTTGAATGTTCTTTTTATGTACCTGTGTTTTTGTTTTCTACCGGGACCTTGCCACCGTTTGTTAATTACATTGCTGTCATCCTTGCGGTCCGCGTACCTGCACACTCTGCCCTAGCCCCTGTGTTATTGGTTATTTATTAACACTTGGGCTACTATTGTTCCCTGGCCCACCCTTCTCAGGGTGTCCTTGGGAACCCACCTCTTTGGCCACTAATGGCCTTTTACACCCCTTCTTTCCTGTTACCTGTCTCATTCCGTACCCCCCCTCCTTCCTTTCAACATGACTCCATGACTTTGCGCAACACACTCCGTAATGCTCTCATCCCCAACAGTAATTGTCAGGCTACATCCCGAGTGCGAGTGCCCTGCTATTCAAACCACTATGCACTTTATCCATGGGCTCGTTGAATATCCTTACCCTGAATGTACAGGGTCTCAATATTCCACAGAAACGGAATAAGGCTTTCCGAACCTTTGCAACACTTAAAGCTCACGTGGTCTGTTTACAGGAAACACACTTCACTCCCAACTCCACTCCTAAGTTTTTTGGTCCTCGATATCCTCAGGTCTATACAGCCTCTGCCACCACCAAACGCAGGGGGGTACTGATTGCTTTTCACCGCACAACACCTTTCACGCTATGCACCGAAATCAAGGACCCAGAGGGTCGTTACCTCCTGTTAGTAGGGCAACTCCTAGATGTGGATGTCACCATTGTGGCATACTATGCCCAAAACCAAGACCCCTTACCATTCCTCTCCCACCTACTATCGGTTATAGACCACCATAAGCGCGGAACTTTAATTGTTAGCGGAGACTCTAACAGTGTAATATATCCCTTTCTCGACAAATCTCCTCAACCATCCCCCGTCCCTGCCCCTAAACAAACCTTCCAAGCCATACTACAACGTTATTCTTTGATAGACACATGGCGGGAACTTAATCCGACTAAACGCCAATACACCTTCTATTCTCATCCCCACCAGTCATTCTCCAGAATAGACCATATTTTCATTACCACCGCCTCTTCCTCTCAGCTCCTGACCTCTGAAATAATGCCAATCCCCTGGTCTGACCATTGCGCCGTATTCACGGCTATGGCCTCGTTAGCTGCATCCCCCACTGAATCCTCTTGGATCATTAACGATAACCTGCTTGCAAACCCAGCACACTGTCTAGAAATCGAAACAGCATTAAAAGACTATTTCACTCTTAACCAGTCGCCCGATATATCCCCTCTCCTGTTATGGGAAACGCATAAACCGGTATTACGAGGGTTCTGCATTAGCAAAGCATCCTTCTTAAATAAAACCAAAAGGCAACAACGTCTTTTACTGGAGCAAACCTAGGATCGTTCCCATCAAACCTTTCAGACGGCTCCTACGCCGGCCAATCGTGAAGCCTTGGAGCGATCTAGATTGGCTCTAGATCTCTTTCTCACGGATCAAGCTGAACTCTCACTTCGTAGATCTAGACATAAATATTATACTAGGGCGAATAAACCCAATACATTCCTCGCCCTCTCTCTTCGTAGGCTCGACCAGCTCGCTAAACCTATCCGGATTCGCACCTCCTCTGGCAACCTTACCAGTAACCCAGAGTATATTCTCCAGACCTTCCATAAACACTTGTCACAGCTCTACTCTTCTTCCACACCTTTTGACCCCGCACAAGCTGATATGCTTCTCACTCCCATTTTCTTCCCAAAACTCTCAGAGTGCCAGTTGGCGACGCTTGAGCGACCCATCTCCCCTGCCGAAACCCTAGACGCTATTAAAAATCTAAAATTACGGAAACGCCCAGGACCAGATGGCTTCTCGGCTACCTATTATAGGAAATTTGCTCATCTCCTCACTCCCATCCTTACTAATGCTTTTAACGCTTTACTATCAGGCCAAACCTTCAACCATGAAACAGTGCAAGCAAACATCTCAATGATCCCAAAGCCGAATTCTGATGACACGCAGTGGTCCAATTATAGGCCAATCTCTCTCCTTAACATTGATATCAAACTGTTAGCAAAAATCCTCTCTTCACGTCTTAACTTGTGTATTGGTTCTCTAATTCATAACGACCAAGTGGGCTTTATCCCAACTAGACAAGCAGGAGATAACATCAGGCGTGCATCTCTTTTAGCTAACTTAGCCAGGTCTCGTAATATTCCTGCCTGTTTCCTTTCCCTAGATATCCGGAAAGCATTTGATACCGTCTCATGGCCATACCTCAACTATATTTTGCACCGTTGGGGTTTTGGCTCACACTTCTTAACCTGGATCTTCTCGCTGTATCAAGAGCCTTCAGCCAGAATTAGGTATCTGGGGCACAGGTCAGCTCAGTTCCCGATTTATTTATAAATTATGTCTCTTTGCGGATGACGTCTTGCTCTTTCTCACATCTCCACTGACTTCCTCTCCTTCCTTACTCCGGCTTCTCGAGAAGTTTGGCGAGCTCTCGGGCCTAATAATAAACCCTAATAAATCAACAGCACTCAACATTTCTCTCCCCCCTATAGAATTGGCGCACTTGAAGCAGATTTTACCATTCCCTTGGTCACAGTGCCATATCCCTTTCTTGGGAATCAAACTGACTCCTAAGCTATCAGACCTTTTCGCAGCTAATTATCTCCCGATGCTGAACCACCTTTCTGCCCTTCTGACCAAATGGTCTTCCCTTCCCCTCGCATGGCTAGGCAGAATAGCAGTTATTAAGATGTCAATCCTCCCAAAAATTCTATATCTGTTTAGAGTCCTCCCAGTCCCAGTCCCCCCTCATTACCTCCGCACACTGCAGCGTCGCATCTTTTCCTATGTTTGGGGCAATACTCGCCCTCGTATACCTCGCTCCACCCTCTATCGCCCTAAGCTCAGTGGAGGTTTGGGCCTACCTGATATTAGCAAATACTATCTAGCAGTGCACTTAGCCCAGTTACCTAAATATCATGCAACTTTTGAAATCCCTCAATGGGTTGTGCTTGAATTGATTGAATGTGACCCCTTATCCACAGCTAACTTGCTCTGGTTGAGACCAATAGACCGCCGCACTATATCCAACCCCATCACGTCTCACTTCCTATCCTTGTGGGACAAATTGAAAACCCGCTATCTCCTGCAATCTCCATATAATCCTATGCTCTCGTTCCTGCGAAACCCAGCTTTTCCCCCGGCCTGGCAGACACCCCTTTTATTCAAAGCCTGGTCCTCTGCTAATTTATTCCGCACACATCACTTCCTACAGAGGAATACGTTTAAATCCTTTGCCTCGCTGCGGGAAACACATGGCCTCCCAGCCTCCGAGATATTTCGGTACTTGCAGCTGCAACACTTTTACGCCCCCTACACCACAATAATCAATCGACCAGACACCATGTCTATCTTTGAACGAGCGTGCAGCAAAGACCCTCATAGACGTGGGCTTATCTCCTGCTTATATTCACTCTTTACTACCTCGATTACCACGTCCCCTCCTCTGTATACCCACAAGTGGGAAGTGGATTTGGGTAAGGAACTTGATCCGTCTGAATGGGACCGCATTTGGGCCAACACAAAATCATCTTCACAGAACATTGTAGCATTGGAAACGAATTATAAAGTCTTAACCCGCTGGTACTTGGTCCCGGCGAAAATCGCAAAATTCACCCCTAATTACTTGCCCAACTGTTTTAGAGGCTGTACAGACCCAGGAACACATTACCATATGTGGTGGGACTGCCCAATAGCCTGAATCTTTTGGGATGAAATTTTCGCCATGTTATCTACACTTAGCACTACTACCCTACAACCCGACCCAACGACCGCCCTACTCAACCATTGCCCCCCTGGCATCTCCAATTCGCAATTTAAGCTCATCATGCAAGTTACGACAGCGGCTAAACAGGTTATAGCGAAATCCTGGAAATCTCCCACCCTAAGTGTCGCGGCCGTCAAAACCAGAATAACACAAGCCATGATGCATGCAAAGGTGGAAGCCACAATTCTCGACACGATTCCTAAATTCTTACGCATATGGAGCCCCTGGGTAGAGCGCTTCCTCCCGCCTAATTTTGACAAATCACTCCTTCTCCCCTGATTTGTGTATTATGCGCTAAAGATATTGTCATTGGCCCTTTGTACACAATACGTAGGAGTTATTGTACACCTGCCGAACGCTCATGGAATGGAGTCACTGTTGCTGTTCCTCTTCCCCCACCCCTGTCTGACCCCCCTTTAAACTTCCCCCTATTTCTTTAACGCATTTGGGAGACATCATTTTGATTGGCTGGAACAATAATGTAGTTTGTTGTCGACTATTACCTACCTGTTTCCGCTATTAATGCATAGACAACTGTACTATGACCCTCTTCATATTGTTTTTTTTTTTTTTTCATGTTCTATTGCCATTTCAATGCCCAATGTACATTAGCAATGTCTCTTTGTTTGTCCCACTCTGATTTATTGTTAATAAAATTGTTTGAACAAGAATGGGGTACCTCGGGACTGTCCATTTTAGAGGGGGGCTTTAATTTTAAAGGTTACCTTGACTGAAAAAAGGTTGAGAAACAATGCTTTATACATTAATGTGCACATCTTAATATGTTTTTCAAGCAAAATATAAATTCCTTAAATTAATTGGGATCTTCTAACGTGGCCTGTAGCTCACAGCTACAACGACAGGACTTTTGTATGGCTGTAATCTAAAGATCTTGCTCGACTGAAACCTGGACGTAAAATTACTTCTAATATATTCGTACAGTACAGAACACAGGCTGGATGATTACAGACCCTCGGTTATAGTCTGCTACATTCAGGTAATTGGACAATGGCAAAAGCTTTGCTGGGCACATCCACTAGGCAAACCTCTATAACCCCACCACACTCCCTGAGTCTTCAGTTTTTTGCTAGTGTCCTTAGGTGTTGGACCTCTTCTCCCTCTTGAAGTATTCTATGTTTTTCTATGTTTAACTAGTTTTCTATGTTTTTTTCCTTTTATTTTGGATATTTTTAATCAACTCTTCACTGCTTGGAAGCAGTGCATGTGGATCAGCGTCACCCCGGTAATACCTTGGGAATCATACCTGGGCCCCACGCTGTGGAAATGGTCTGTATTGTTGCTTCATGCACTGGATTCTGCTTGGGTGCTCACCTTGGCACTAAGTTCAGTAAGTGTAGTTAGCTGCAGGGTGCTATAGATGTCCACCGCTGTGGTCCATCCTTATGGTTCCCCAGACCTTGAAGACCCCTTTGGGGGTTTGCCCACTTTGATGTGGCAATGCCTGGACCCATTTGCGGCAATGCCTGGCCAGCAACATGGACAGGTAAAACAGTCATCCTATATTCAAGGATATATGCAGCTATACTGTAGTTTTACAGCAAGTATGAGAATCAGTCTCTCAGTTGCAGTACACTTATTTAAGTGTCCCCTTAAGAGTATTCTTTTCTATGTAAAACTTGAAAAGCTGGGAATGTGTTTGAGTTTATTCACTTAGCAGGTGTTTTAAACTTTCAGATTTGGCAGTAAAAATTCTACCATTCAGAGCTTAGTCTCAGGTGGATGACTTGTTACATCACAGCACAGGTCGCACTATTAATCACTTAGCCTCTATAAGGTGCACAGGCACTTGTTCCTGCCCTTTTGCCATGAGAACTTCACTACAGGACAGTCGACACCTGAGTTGCTGTGTATCCTTCCACGAACACACGTACTCCATTTCTGCACCCTACTTTGTGAGTACCCTATATTGGAATACCTTCACTGACTTGCCCCTGTAGTAAGAGACCTGCAAAGTCTAAAAAAAACAGCCCCCATTCATGAACAACTGTAATAGGGAAATTTCTGACGATTTGGAGGCTCCTGAAAGATTTTCACTCTTCTGAGAATCATTGCTGAGCTATATCCAATGGAAAAAATTCACAAAAATGTGGACTGTTTGGGCAGTAGACTCTGCTGTTCTAAATAAACATTTTATTGTCCCTATAGAAGATGTTCCATCATTTTAAGGATTTTGCTTGCAGGAAATTTAAGACACACTCAGTGACTGTCTATTCTCTTACATGTCCATCCCTGCAACCAGCTACTGCTGCAATTTCTGTTTGTCAGACTGCAGCTAATTGGACTAGGGTAATGAACTATCAAAAGAATCCTGTTTTCTGGTGGAACACTTATAAACATTGCCTCCTGCTCTATTTTATGTGTTTATTCCCTAGAACAATTTCCAGAATGACTCATTTCTGTCCACATGCACAGAATCTTATGGCTAAAAGCCTGAACAGCTGAAGCTGCCTGCCAAAGATGCCTTACTTGTATGCCTTTTGCAGAAGGCTGTCTCTTTGATACACTTAATAAAAGAGGTCAGAGGAAAAAAGTCCCCTTTCCACAAGAAAGGCTTCAAAACCCGCCTCCTCAGGGGTTTCTACATCCTCAAAGCAAAGAGTGTCCCATCGCACTTCCCAAGCTTCATCTTCAAAGCCAATATTCCTTTTGGCTTAAGACTTGGCACACAAACTCCACCAAATCTATCCCAAAGCTTTCTGCATAGTGAATGGGTACCTTCACACTCAAGAGTGAGGGGACATCTGTTGCCGTTTGCATTCCTCTGGGTCACAGACGTCTCGGACCTGTGGATTCAATAGATGGTTTCAAAAGGGTTCAAAACAGAGCTTCAAATTCTACACCCCCCCCCCACTGTTTTGCCCAAAGACATTCAGATTTGCAGACCACCCATCTTTTGTCCTAGGAAGTGATCGTTCACATCCCTTTTGAAGAGATAAGGAAGTGGACGTTCATATCTTTGAAGAGATAAATAGAGGAGGGAGAAATCAGTTTTTCTCTTTGCACCAAACTGGACCAGAAGAACTTGGTACACAGAGATACTCAAACTTCTGGGGGATGACCCTTGGCCTCTTCCAAACAGGACAGACCTGCTGTCTCAAGGCCCCCTGTGCCATCCTACTTCCCGGTTACTGGCTTTAATGGCATGGTTTTTGAAATCCAGGTCTTGAAGGGCAAGGGGTATCTCTGACACTTCCATTCACACCTTGACTATCAAGCTAGTGTCCAGTACTATATGAATAAGATAAATGGAATTTTAACTTGTCTGTATATTCAGTTTTTTGGAGTACGGTACAGGACACAGGCCGATATTCCCTCTATTCCTATGTTACTCTGCATTGGTTGCTAAAAAAAAAAACTTCAGGGCTTGGGTACGGTTGTAGGGGGATGCCCAAGCGGTCTGCCTTCAAAGCTGGTACTAGTCTATAACTCGGGGTCTCTGAATATCAAGCTTGTGTCCTGTACTGTACTCCAAGATATGGAGTTTACAAGTAAATCAAAATTCTTTTTGAAGTTCTGGTCAACATTAAATTCCTTGTAGCATTTCTCCTCCTTTAAATCTTTACGAAGATTCTCTAAATGAGAAATGAGGATCACATTTTTTTCCCTAATTCCTGCTTCCCTATGTACCAATATGCCATTTATGTACATCTTGTATGTGTACTTTTGCAGAAAAGAAAAAGCTTTTTTATAATATCCTTCACCAGCCCTTACTTCAGCATTCATATTGATGATCAACTTCTCCATTACTTCCTGGATGGACCTTAGGCCTCGAATACTGCTAAGACACAAGATGGAGTTCACCAGCAGACTTCATTCGTGCACATTCTGCTCTTGCCCACCCCCCTTCCAAGAGGTGGTTCCCACCCACTTCTGTGAACACATACAATCAATGTCAAGGAACGACATTCTCACCGAGTACACAGCCTTGATTTACCATCATTTATGTAGTGCAAGAGCCTGCCTGATTGGATACAGAGTGATTGGATAGATGGTGTGTCCTACCGTTTTTTAGTTTTGGTAAATACAGAGATTGTATAGTGTATGACCACCTTTATACACTTAAACTAGTTGCGTTTTTGGTGCCATTAATTGTTAATAGGCACCCAAACGCAGAAGCAAACACACATTTTACCACGTGAAAAAAGAGTAAAGACACAGAAAAACAGCATAAGTGAAAACTGCAACACGAAAAAGTGTCCCGTGAGCTACTTTCCCATGTGTAGGGCTGTGCTATGCTTCTCGTGGAAAAAATGAGCCAAAAACATGCTCTCCCACTACACTAGGTGTGAATGGGGCCTAAAGGTGAAATTGCTTTCTTACAGGAACAGTGAGGCTCCAGTCCTGCTTGCTTGTTCTCGAATACATGGCAAGCTGCACAGAACCGCACTGCAAATGTCAATGCCATTCGAAGTGCGGGGTTGCAGGCATGCGTTGCAGGCTGTGCGACAAACTCATCAAAAAGTGTTGTAAAAAAGCACCATGCTGCTCTTCAAAAAGTTCTGGAGCTTCTTTGGGGCGATTGTCACACATGTGAACGAGCTGCCCTATGCAGGACAAGAGAAAACACTCCAAACTGCCCAAAAAATGCATTTGGGAATGTGAGTTCTTGCTACGCGGAGATGGGGAGTGTCTGTCTACTTTGTCCTCCTATGTACTTGTATAACCTCCTCCATACCGGGCACTTTTACCCCCTTCCTGCCCAGGCCATTTTTCAGGTTTCAGCGCTCTCACACTTTGAATGACAATTGCGCGGTCATACAACATTGTACCCAAACTAAAATTTTATCATTTTCTTCACACAACTAGAGCTTTCTTTTGGTGGTTTTTAATCACCGCTGGGGTTTTTATTTTTTGCTAAATTAACAGAAAAAGACTGAAAATTGTGAAAAAAAAAACACGTTTTTCTTTGTTTCTGTTATAAAAGTTTGCAAATAAATAATTGTTCTTCATAAATTTAGGCCGAGATGTATTCTGCTACATGTCTTTGGTGAAAATAACCCAAATTAGGATACATTTTTTAGTTTGTAGGCAAGTTATAGAGTTCACAAACTATGGTATAGATCTGAATATTGATCAATCCTGAAGTACTGACGGCCAATCTAATTTCTTGAGGTCCAAGAATGTCAGAACAGTACAGATATCCCCCAAATGACCCATTTTTGTAAAGCAGACAGTCCGACGTACTTCATAAGAGGCATGGCGAGTTTATTGAAGTTGTATTTTTTTTGTCATTTTTCGGAAAAATGAAAATATTTTAAAAATTATTTTCTCTATTTTTTTTATTACATACTGTCACCAGTGCAGTACAGCGTCATCATATAACTGGCATGGCGGTGATCAGGGACACTGACTGGTGACAGTATGAAAAGAAAAAATATATCTTTTTTTTTTTTAATTTTTTATTACTTTTTTTTGTTTTTTTTTTTAAAGATTTTTTTTGTTCAAATTTTACTATGACCAAAGTAGTACAATGTTACCATAGTAACACTGTACTACTTTGGGGAAGTGATCAGTATTTGTTTTTTTTTTTTTATACACAATTTGCTTATAGCAAAGAATTAATTTGCTATAAGTAAGCATTTATCTGAATGAAATCAATTCATTCAGGGTTTTTTTTTTTTTTTTTTGTGCTTAGCTGTGATTTGGCCACAGCTAATCACATGACACAGCTGGGCTGTGATTGACCCAGCTTGTGCATGTGATCGCTCTGACCATTCACAGCTAGACACACTAGTATACAATGGATGGCATGAATGAAGCCATCCATTGTATACAACTGTCATGTGACCTGCTGTGATTGGTCACAGCAGGTCACATGGTATCGGCAACGGGGCCGCTGCTCGGCTCTGCAGGCACGCAAACTGCGCATGCCAGAAAAGGATGCCATATGGCGTCCACCCGGAACGCTGAGGGTTTTTGCTGGCCGCCATTCGGCCATAGGCCGGGCGGGAACCGGATAAAGATGGTCTTACACTATGTGATCTGATTGTACAATCTCTGTACATTTTCCTTTTAAATTTACCAGAACTATGGAATATGAGGACACACCTGAATTCAGTTTGTGTCAAATCAGACAGGCTCTTGGATTACAGAGCTAAGGGGAGATCTAAAGGATATTGTACAATCAGAATGTATAGAAAGTGGGTGGGAAATAAAAGAATTGGTATAGTAATGAGGGAAGTGTGGTCCAGATAGGTGAACATGCCTTACTTCTTCTGCCTTCTACTCCCTCTTTTGTGATACTGCAAAGAAGTGTATGCTGGGATACGATCTACAGGAAGTGATAGAATTTAAAAACATTTTTCAAAATTCAAATAGACAGATGAAAGTTCAAAGCTTCTATAGATGAGGTGAGAAATTAGCAAATTGGGATGTCTGGGCCAGATGTGACATCAGACGATGCTTTTATTTTTCTCCATTAAGAAAAGTGAAATTCTACCTGAAAAGTTGAACTTATCCATTAAAAACCTTGCAATATATCTAAGCAGATGTTTAAATAAAACTGGAGTTTCTCTTTAACTTGAAATTTGCTGACACCCCCCCCCCCCCTTTTTTTTTTTTTTTTTTTTTAGGGTTTTGTTACAGAATTTTCAAGCCCAAGCAATTTCTTTGTCCAAAAGTACAATTCCAAATTACTAGAAATTCTCAGAAAAATTTCAGTCTTGCTGAACAAAATCTATTCATTCTCGGAGAATGTGAGGAAGGACTATATACCGGTTATTCTGGAGGTTTGTGCAGCAAAGTATTCTCAGGATCAGGTAAACCACGACACTGACACTAATCCAGCATTCATTTCCATCTAGGAACATTTCTTCCTTTTGTGTGTGTGTTTTTTTTATTGCCAAACCTTTACTTCCTTCAGAAATACAGTTGTGTCCAAAATTATTCAACCCCCAATGCTGTAAAGGGGTTTAGGGACTATAGTGTACATTTGGAATTGTATTCAGAATCAAATCCTACAAGGACGTTGTAACTACCCAAATGCAACTAAAATGACATCAATTGTTTATGTAATACAGTAGTAAATGGTTCTTATGTGGTTTCTTCATTGCCACAATTATTCAACCCCTTAAAGACTACCACTCTGAAGAACAGAGGTTCATACAGGTGCTTTCCATCAGGTATTGAAAACACCTGTGGATGTCACCGAGCAGCAATCAAGCATAATAAGCACCAATTAGGCAGCTTTAAAATGACTGTGATACTCAGCTCCTTCTAGACATTTACTGGTGTGGTTACAAACATGGTGAAGGCAAGAGAATGGTCCAGGAAGACAAGAGAAGAGGTGATTTCTCTTCACAGGAAGGGCAATGGCTATAAGAAGATTGCAAAGATGTTAAACATACCAAGAGACACCTTAGGAAGCATCATTCGCAAATTCAAGGCAAAGGGCACTGTTGAAACGCTACCTGGTCGTGGCAGAAAGAAGATGCTGACTTCGACTGCTGTGCGCTACCTGAAGCGTAGAGTGGAGAGAAGTCCCCGTGTGACTGCTGAGGAACTGAGAAAAGATTTGTCAGATGTGGGTACAGAAGTTTCAGCCCAGACAATAAGACGCACACTGCGTAATGAAGGCCTCCGTGCCAGAACTCCCAGGCGTACCCCCTTGCTGTCTCCAAAGAATAAGAAGAGTCGACTGCAGTATGCCAAAAGCCATGTGGACAAACCACAAAAGTTGTGGGATAGTGTTCTGTGGACTGATGAAACAAAATTAGAACTGTTTGGGCCCATGGATCAACGCTATGTTTGGAGGAGGAAGAACAAGGCCTATGATGAAAAGAACACCTTGCCTACTGTGAAGCATGGTGGAGGGTCAATCATGCTTTGGGGCTGTTTTGCTTCTGCAGGTACAGGGAAGCTTCAGCGTGTGCAAGGTACCATGAATTCTCTTCAGTACCAGGAGATATTGGATGGAAACGTGATGCAGTCCGTCACACACCTGAGGCTTGGGAGACGTTGGACCTTTCAACAGGACAATGATCCCAAGCATACCTCCAAGTCCACTAGAGCATGGTTGCAGAGGAAAGGCTGGAACATTTTGGAGTGGCCATCGCAGTCACCAGACTTAAATCCGATTGAGAACCTCTGGTGGGACTTAAAGAAAGCAGTTGCAGTGCGCAAGCCTAAGAATGTGACTGAACTGGAGGCCTTTGCCCATGAAGAATGGGCGAAGATACCCGTAGATCGCTGCAAGACACTTGTGTCAAGCTATGCTTCACGTTTAAAAGCTGTTATAACTGTAAAAGGATGCTGTACTAAGTACTAAGATTGAATGTCACTTGGGGGTTGAATAAAACTGATAATGCTGTGAGCACAGAAAAGACATTTGTGGTTATTTCATTATAACTGTTATGTTATATTTGTCTGACCTACAAGTGCCTCTTTAATGTAAATGTAAGCAAGATGACTGAATGATCAAAAGCAATGTCAAACTGGCCAAAACACTCAATTTCAGTGGGGGTTGAATAATTTTGGACACAACTGTAGGTTTTTATTTTAATACAATGTAAATTCTGTCTGCAATTAGTTGGTTATCTTCAGAGCTTTTCATAAGTAATCACCCTCCTTGGACGTTTCTCCAGTTATTAATTCGGGGATACCCCAGTGATTACTTATGCAAAATCCTGTACATCCGGGAAACCCCCCTACTTCGAAGCCTCCATCACAGTCAGTATTTTTCTTAGCTCAAGTTTGCTTTAACCCTTTCACTGCCTTTGGCATAAGGCTGACCGTGAAACACAGCCACTTGCAGTTGGACAGCTCAGTAACCCTTACGTTGGCTTCATTCTGTCCAGCATTAATCGAACGGTTGCTTCAGCAACCATGAACTAATGGCAGATGGGTCTTCTAGGGTGTTCAGTTTAATGAATAGCTGAGAACAGCAGCCATTCATTTAAAATGTGGCCACTTGTCTCTTATATATACTGATCCTTTGGCTTTCGTGTATTAACATTGGAATACTCAGAATTGAGCACTCTGGTGTTCATTCATAGCAAAAGGGTTAGTAAACATGATTTACATGCTTACTATCTCCTCTATTTGCAAAAGAACATAGAAGTTCTCCAGATTGAGCACTTCCATGTTCATTAGTAACTACAGAGTGGCAGAGGAGAAGGACATTGAGGATCTTGTGTCTGAAATCTTTATCTAACGCAAAAATGAAGCCTCAACAGTGTATTTCTATACAGCTCACTGATGACAGTAATTTTGTTTTTTTAAATATATTCTTCTTTTTTGCACATCATTGGATACAAAGCAGCTTTAGTAATCCTTCCTATCTGCATTATGTGCCACCTACAGATGATTGGGCAGAAAGACAGGATGTCCTCTCCTAGGCATAACTTCTCCCCTGTAGAAAGGCTTCAGGATGTTTGTTTTTTGCCTGTGTCTGAAGGTGATGGTCGCTGCTGTGCAGCCCTCTGCATAATGTACCAGATTCTGAAAAGTTCCAAGTGTCAGGGGACTGGTGTTATCAGGAAGCATTCCTACAGTTATGCGGATGAATGGTACCAAAACCCCACATCAGATGAAGAATGGACATGACATGGACATAGACAGTAGTGTTGCCAGTCGGCACTGGACCCTGCATTACAGAACCCTGTGCATTGTTACACTGCCTCATGTTTACGGTAGGGTGCTGTACAGGGCCAGGTCAGTTGCAGTTGCAGCAAGGGGGAGATAGAAACGCTGAAGGCCCTCTGGGCACAGCCCCCCTTGTTCTCCTGAGACTGCTGGCGGCTACCATTTTATTACTATCCTATTGGAAATCCTTTATGGAGGAATCTCACGGTTTGGGACTGTCCCAGAAGACCACAGTGAACTTCTAGCTGATATGGTGTACATTAACTTGAAATTACAACTTGTGGAGTCCTCTTCTCTAAAGGTCAATACATTCCGGTCCTGGCAGCTACCAAAAAAACCCAAAATCTTTTTCAGTGCACCATTACTTGCACGAAGTGTACAGCCATGGTTGAAAGTTTTGGGAATGACACAAATTTTCATAAAGCCTGTTGCTTCAGTGTTTTTAGATCTTTTTGTCAGATGTTACTGTGGTATACAGAAGTATAATTACAAGCATTTCGTAAGTGTCAAAGGCTTTTATTGACAATTACATTAAAGCGGAGTTCCACTCAAAAGAAGAAGCTCCTCTTATTTGTCTCCTCCCCCCCTCCACTGCCATATTTGGCACCTTTTGTGGGGGAGCGGATACCTGTTTTTGACAGGTACCCGCTCCCACTTCCTGCTCAGTTCGCCACGGAAAAGTGAGCTGGAATTTCGGCCCCCTCCTTTGTCCCGCAGTCTCCTGGGAACTTTCACAGGTCCCAGAAGACTGCCAGACCAATTAGGAGGTGCAGCGCGACTCGCGCATGCACGGTGGGCACCAGGCTGTGAAGCCGCAAGCTGTAACAGCCTGGTGCCCACAGTTGAGATGCCAGCACTGTGGAGGAGAGAAGGGACATCGTGGATGATAACATTGCTGGATTCCGGGACAGGTGTGTGTGTGTGTGTGTTCATTAAAAGTCAGTAGCTACAGTTTTTGTAGCTGCTGACTTTGAGCGTGGGTTCACACTGATGCGGTGCAAAATTTGCAGCGATTTCCGCACTGCATCATAATCGCACCCCGTCCAAACGAACCATCGCGGGCATGTATTTTAGGTTAGCGACACCTCGAAATCAGTTCGCAGAATGCGCTGCGATGTGCAGAATCTGATCGTATGGGTGTGAACACCCATGCGATCCGATTCTAGTGCGGACCGAAAAAAGGTTCCTGCACCTTTTTGGTGCAAATGTGGTGTGATTTGAGACATACAAAATGTATGGCTCAAATCGCACCACACAGAATTTGCATGTGATTTGCACAAGAATGTGGTGCGGTTCCTGCGCAAATCATATGCGGTATGTTGCACCACACAAGTGTGAACTCAGGCTTAATAAACACAAACACGGCTGGAACTCAGCTTTAAGTTTATGTAAAGAATCAATATTTGTAGTGTTGACCCTTCTTCTTCAAGACTTCTGCAATTCGCCCTGGCGTGCTGTCAATCAGCTTCTGGGCCATATCCTGACTGATGGCAGCCCATTTTTACAAAATCATTGCTTGGAGTTTGTCAGATTATGTGGGTTCTTTTTTTTTTTTTTTTTTTTTTTTTGTTCACCTGCCTCTTGAGGATTGACCACAAGTTCTCAATGGATTTAAGGTCTGGGGAATTTCCTGGCTATGGACCCAACATTTTGATGTTTTGTTCCCCAAACCACTTCGCTATCACTTTTGCCTTATGGCGGGGTGCTCCATCATGCTGGAAAAGGCATTGTTCTCCACCAAACTGCCATGGCGACAAGAAATTGGGGGAGTTATTGGTACAGGGACAAATCAAGCTAAGGAGGAAAGAGCTATATGATTCTGGATGTCCTTCAGCCAGGAAATTTGTCTGGCTCTATCTGACTTGATGCAGCCTCTTTTGTGAGACGTTCAATTTTGGTACTGTAGAGAAGCCAGTACAACTGTGTACAAAACCGAATGAAAGTCTGGAGTTCAACTTAATCTGGGGTAATGTTTGCAGTAGATATTGCCTAAAAGTAATATTTTTTTCATGCCCTGTTTTGTTTTAGCAATGGTATCGTGTTTTGGTATGCAATGTGGAGATAACTATGAAGACGGCACTGGTCCTTTACATTGACTACGGAACCCAGGAGACTTTGTCGTTTTCTGAATTGCAGCCAATGCATAAAGAAATAAACTTGTTCACCCCTCCTTGTGTAAGTTGTGTATTACCTGCTTTTGTTTGGATGTTTGGCCCGATTCACACCAATGCGACTTGCAAGGCGACTTGCGAGTTTGAAGTCGAATGACAAGTCGCATCCCATATCTTTCAGTGGGCCCATTCACCAAAAAAAATGTCCCTACGCTTTTTTTGGGCGACTTTATTGCGATTTGCGTTGATATCTATTATTGAAGTCGCATTGAGTGGCAGCAAGTCGCAATGAAGTCACACAGCATAGTTGGACCTCGGAGTCGAATTAATTTAGGGTCGCATTGATGTGAACCAGGGCTTAATGAACTTTATTAACCACTAGCTTACAGGGCACTTAAACCCCTTTCCTGCCCAGGCCAATTTCCAGCTCTCAGCGCTGTCACACTTTGAATGACAATTGCACGGTCATGCAACACTGTACCCATATGAAATTTTTATAATTTTTTTGGTGACCGAGCTTTATTTTGGTGGTATTTAATCACCTCTGGGTTTTTTATTATTTCTTAAACCAAAAACCACTGAAAATTGTGAAAAAAAACATTTTTTTCTTAGTTTTTGTTATAAAATTTTGTAAATAAGTGATTTTTCTCCTTCACTGATCTGCGCTTAATGAGGCTGTAGTGATGGGCACTGATAGGCTGCACTAATGAGGAGGCACTGGTAGGTGGCACTGATGGGCATTGACAGGCATCAGTGATGGGCACTGAAAGGCATCACTGATATATGGCACTGATAGGCGGCACTGACTAACACTCTTAGGTGGCACTGACTGGCACTGTTAGGTGGCACTGATGCACGCTGATAGGCGGCACTGACTCTCACTGATAGGCGGCACTGACTGTCACTGATGGGTGACACTGAAAGGCAGCTCAGATGGGCACGGATATGTGGCATTGATGTGCACTGGTAGGCACTGATATGTGGCATTGTTCAGCACTGACAGCTGGCACTTCTGGGGCCACACTGATCATCAGTGCACATGTCCCCTCCGTGGAATGCCGATTACCAGCTCTCCTCTCGAGCTGTCAGCCTGACCGCGCGAGAGGAGAGAAATGCAGATAACCAGCATTTCCCTGTTTACATGTGATCAGCTGTGATTGCACACAGCTGATCACATGACCGAGTTGACATCTTCGGCTCTTTCTGTGGATTGGTGATTCGCTGTGTCCAAGGGACACAGCGCACCGCCGATCGCCGCGCTGCGCGCTCTCTGAGCCGCGCATGCGCAGTGAGAATGGGAGGACGTCATATGACTTCCTCCCAGAACGAGAGAACCACCTTGCGCCCGTCATTGGACTATATGGCGGGCGGGAGGTGGTTAAATACTTCCACAGTTTTACTATGGCAGAGCAGCCCCGCTGTGCATGATCTTGCATCTCCCAGTAGGGGGCGTGCGCCCGTCGCCTCTTCTCCTGCTGTTATTCACTGCAGCACAAGCCGTTCATCAGGTGCCGACCAGTGATTTATGGCGGGGACCTGCTGCTTGGCTTAGCAAATGACAGTTCAGAGCCCTGTGTTTACTAAGAACACGGGGCTCTGAACAGAGAACAGCGATGTGGCTGTTTTTTTTTTTTTTCTCCCTACAAAGCAAGGAGACAAAGCAGTCACATTGCTTAGTAAAAGCAGCACACATTACACATTTTTAGGCACACAGTTAACCCTTTTATTGCCCCTAGATGTTAACCGCTTCCCATCTAGTGTCATTAGTATAGTGGCAGTGTATAATATCAGCATTGATCACTGTATTAGTGTCACTGGAGATGTCACTGTCATGTAGTCAGTTCCCACCCAGCGTCAGTGTCCGATTGCCCGCTGCACTATCACAGGCCTAGTCGCTGATCACCGCCATTACTAGTATAAAAAAAAATTAAAAAATACCAGTGTATATACCATCGTTTGTAGATGCTATAACATTCGCACAAACCAATTAATATACACTTATTGGGATTTTGTTTTACTAAAGACATGTAGCAGAATACATTTTGACCTACATTTATGAACAAAGGTAATAAATACAAAATCGGTGTCCAAATAAACAAAATCAATAATAGAAAAATATAAATGAATTAATAACCTATATTTTGACACTTATAAGTCACACTTTCACCCTTGAAAGTCCAAAAATAATTAATAAATCCTCTTAGTGTCAGTGAATCTTCCCAAGTTTTTCTTCAGTGTAATAATCCCAAAATATAGTCCATTTCCACCGTATACCTCCAAAAAATAAATTAAAAACTAGATAGTGTATTATCCTCAATTATCCAATGATCAAAAGCATATATACATAAATAACCAATGTGTGAGAAATTGTGAAAACACGTGAAATAGTGAGGCACTCGGTGTACACTTCTATATGAACACTTCTATGTGGCTAGAGTAAATACCTTATAAGTGAATGATCCAATGAGCCAACAATCCTCAAGATTATCCCACAAATGCTATACCAGATGCTGGGTTATCCCATATTTCCAAGCATTACAACACTTCCTAGGGCCATCCATAGTCAATCACTCATAGAGAAAGAAAGGACCATATAGTGTAGTATTTCAAGTAAAAATAGATCCAGGCTTTAATAGATTTGCTTACATTAAAATAACATTAAATACGCATATATTCCCATAACTCCATCTCTCGAGCAGCTTCTGAGCTGAGTAGATGCCCTAGAACATGTCATAAGACAAATTTGGTTCTAATCTCTGTTCACATGCACAAAATCTAATGGCTAAAAGCTTGGACAGCTGAAGCTGCCTAGAAAAGGTGCCTCACACGCATGCCCTTCATGGAGAATGTTTGTTTGGTGAGGCACTTGGCCAATTCATTAAAGAGGTCACAGGCGGGAAGGATTTACTTCTATTACTACTATTACGAAGTTCATCCTTTCCATTTGTCACAAGGCTTGGTCCATAAAGGCCACCAAGCCTTCCCCAAAGCCCTCTTCACAATGAAGGAGCATACTCACCCCAAATAGTAGGGGGATATCTATTCCAGTTGCCTTTCTCTGGGACACATCTGTTCTAGACCGGTGGATTTCAAAAGGGTACAAAATAGAGTATGAAGCACTACCACTTCACCACTTTCTTTAGAGCGCCCAAGGACAGTTAGACTTGCAGAATTCCCTGAACCACCGCTTTTCCCAGAGAGTTATAGTTAGTCTGGCTGAAAAAGGACAAAGGTCCTTCCAGTTCAACCAAAAAAAAAAATAGTTATCCTATACCCACAGTTGATCCAGAGGAAGGCAAAAAAAATCCCAGCAAAGCATGATCCAATTTGCTACTGCAGGGGAAAAAAATTCCTTCCTGATCCCCCGAGAGGCAATCGGATATTCCCTGGATCAACTTTACCTATAAATGTTTGTATCCAGTTAATATTCTGTGTATCTAGGAAATAATCCAGGCCTTTTTTAAAGCAATCCACTGAGCTGGCCAGAACCAACTCTTGAGGGTGTCTATTCCACATTTTCACAGCTCTTAGTATGAAGAAGCCTTTCTGTATTTAGAGATTAAATCTCTTTTCCTCCAGATGTAAAGAGTGCCCCCTTGTACTCTGATGACCTCAAGGTGAATAGCTCTACACCGAGTTCATTATATGAACCACTGATGTACAGTATTTATACATGTTGATCATATCCCCCCCCCTTAATCTCCTCTTCTCAAGAGAATAAATTCAGTTCCTCTAATCTTTCCTCATAGCTGAGCTCCTCCATGCCTCTTGTCAGTTTGGTTGCCCTTCTCTGTACTTTCTCTAGTTCCCCAATGTTCTTTTTGTGAATTGGTACCCAAATGTGAACTGAATATTTCATTTGTGCCGGTACCACCACAGGACAGGTTCACAAGATTCTACTCAAACCTGTTCACGGTACCAGCAGAGGGATTTGTCCTATTCTGGACTTAAAATCTCTCACCAAATTCTTGTTAATTCCAAAATTTTCGTATGGAATCTGCAAGATCAGTAACTGTCTTTCTGAAACAAGGGGAATATGTGGCATCCATGGATATCCAAGATGCCTATTTACATGTTTTCACCTTATCAACATTTTCTATGGTTCGTATTAGTAGACAACCACTTCCAGTTTGTAACACTGCCCTTCAGTCTATCCTCTGCTCCCAGAGTGTTCACAAAGTAGCCTTGCTAGGTCTTCCCAGAATGCAGTACATCAGTACAAGTCGCATGCTATCTAGATCTCCTTCTCCTTAGGAATCCATCTCTCTAGCTCTCAGAAAGTATCCACAAGATATTTCAGTTGCTTCAGGCCTTTGTCTAGGTAGTTGATTTAAACAATTCTGCTCTCCAGCTCTTCCTTCGCATAGAATACTACTCATCCTGGACACATCCCAAGCAAAAGTTTTTCTTCAGAAAATAAAACTTTCTCTAAGAGCTCATGCTTGTAAACTGAGATCCAAAGGAAGTCCCACAGTGAGATACTCTCCTAGTTCCATGCCTAATGATAACCTCCTTCAAGGCAGTACCTTTCACCCAATTCCATTTAATAACTCAACACATTCCATTGGCATACAAATAGCAGGCTCTTTCCCTCAACTTACCCGTGCACCTGTCCAGCCAGGCAAGAGCTTTCTTATCTCTGTGGACCATCACCCCAACTCTAGCACTGGGGAAGACCTTCCTTTCCCTACCAATGGAAAGTCCTTACAACAGATGCAAGTCTGTCAAGCTGGGAAGGAGTGTTCCATTTCTTCACAGTTCAGGGACCGTAGTCAGGACAGGACCCCAAACTCCGCATCAACATCCTTGAGCTCAGTGCAACCAGGTTGACGCTGCAGCACTGGACCCCCTTTTTTAAGAGGCACTCAATCCAGGTGCAGTTAGGCAAAGCCACCACAGTGTCATATACCGTATATCAAGGAGGCATGAGAAGATTGGCTGCCTTGAAGAAAGCAAACTAGATTCTCTGGAGGACTGAAACGCACTTTCAAGTGATCTCTGCGTTCCACATTCCAGTAGCTGACAACTGGCATGCAGAATATCTCAGCCACCACTGTTTCGACAAAATGGAAATGGTCTCTTTTATCCAGATGTATTTAATCTCATAGGCCAAAGGTGGGGGATTCCTATAGACATTCTGGCCTTCAGATACAAGAGCAAGCTAACTTTTCATAAGACTTTACCTTGCCTCTTAGCAAATATCCTTTTCCAAAATGGGGTCAAGGGGATGGGGTGGACAGTGTATCTTGGTATTTCAGGGTCTCAAAATTGTAATCGATAGTACGGAAATCAGAAGACGGCTACAGCACGATCGCACAGTTCTGGGAGGGCACCCATTGACATCCTCCCAGAACATCGCCCCTGGGGCGTACAACGGGCTCGCTCTGTGATTGCTGTGTCCTTTGGCAATCATATCCCTCTTATGTATTATACATGGAGAGCATATCCCCCCTTAATCTCCTCTTTTCAAGAGAGAATACATTCAGTTCCTCTAATCTTTCCTCATAGCTGATCTCCTCCATGCCTCGTATCAGTTTAGTTGCCCTTCTCTGTACTTTCTCCAGTTCTCCAATGTTCTTTTTGTGAATTGGTGCCCAAAACTGAACTGCATATTCCAGCTGAAGTCTTCCTAATGATTTGTACCGGGGGAAATTATATCTCTCTCTCTGGAGTCTATACCTCTTTTAATACAAGAGATGATTTTGCTCGCTTTAGAAACCGCAGCTTGGCATTGCATGCCATTCTTAAGCTTGTGATCTACCAGAACCCCCAGATCCTTCTCCACCATTGATTCCCCCAGTTGTACTCCCCCCTAGTATCTATGATGCATGCATATTCTTAGCCCCCAAGTGCAGAACCTTACATTTATCAACATTAAACCTCATTTGCCACATAGTTGCCCAATTACACAGTACATTGAGGTCGGCTTGTAAATTGGAGACATCCTGTAAGGACGTTATTCCACTGCACAGCTTGGTGTCATCTGCAAAGACTGGAATGGGATTTATAATCCCAGACCCTATATCGTTTATACAGGTGAAACTTGAAAAATTAGAATATCGTGCAAAAGTTCATTTATTTCAGTAATGCAACTTAAAAGGTGAAACTAATATATGAGGTAGACTCATTACATGCAAAGCAAGATAGTTCCAGCCGTGATTTGTCATAATTGTGATGATTATGGCTTACAGCTCATGAAAACCCCAAATCCACAATCTCAGAAAATTAGAATATTACATCAATCAATAAAACAAGGATTGTACGAAGAACAATATCGGACCTCTGAAAAGCATAAGCCTGCATATGTACTCAGTACTTGGTTTGGGCCCCTTTTACAGCAATTAGTGCCTCAATGTGGCGTGGCATGGAAGCTATCAGCCTGTGGCACTGCTGAGGTGTTATGGAAGACCAGGATGCTTTAATAGCGGCCTTCAGCTCTTCTGCATTGTTCGGTCTCATGTCTCTCATCTTTCTCTTGGCAATGCCCCATAGATTCCCTATGGGGTTCAGGTCAGGCGAGTTTGCTGGCCAATCAAGCACAGTAATCCCACGGTCACTGAACCAGGTTTTGGTGCTTTTGGCAGTGTGGGCGGAGCCAAGTCCTGCTGGAAAATGAAGTCAGCATCCCCATAAAGCTTGTCTGCGGAAGGAAGCATGAAGTGCTCCAAAATCTCCTGGTAGACGGCTGCGTTGACCCGGGACTTAATGAAGCACAGTGGACCAACACCAGCAGATAACATTGCTCCCCAAATCAACACAGACTGTGGAAACTTCACACTGGACTTCAAGCATCTTGCAGTGTGTGCCTCTCCATTCTTCCTCCATACTCGGGGTCCTTGGGCCTCTCCATTCTTCCTCCATACTCTGGGTCCTTGGTTTCCAAATGAGATGCAAAAGTTGCTCTCATCAGAAATGAGGACTTTGGACCACTGAGCAACAGACCAGGTCTGTTTTTGTTTAGCCCAGGTAAGACGCTTCTGACGTTGTTTGTTGTTCAGGAGCAGCTTGACAAGAGGAATACGACATTTGAAGCCCATGTCCAGGATCCGTCCGTGTGTGGTGGCTCTTGATGCACTGACTCCAGCCTCAGTCCACTCCTTGTGAAAGTCCGCAACACTTTTGAATGGCCTTTTCCTGACAATCCTCTCCAGGCTGCGGTCATCCCTGCTGTTTGTGCACCTTTTATCTTCCACACTTTTCCCTTCCACATAACTTTCTATTAATGTGCTGTGATACTGCACTTTGGGAACATCCAACTTCTTCTGCAATTACTTTTTGAGGCTTTCCCTCCTTATGGAGGGTGTCAATGATGGTTTTCTGCACAACTGTCCGGTCAGCAGTCTTTCCCATGATTGTGATTCCTACTGAACCAGACTGAGAGACCATTTAAAGGCTCAGGAACCCTTTGCAGGTGTTATGGCTTAATTAGCTGATTAGAGTGGGACACTTTGAGCCGAGAATATTCCACCTTTTCACAATATTCTCATTTTCTGAGATTGTGGATTTGGGGTTTTGATGAGCTGTAAGCCATAATCATCACAATTATGACAAATCACGGCTTGAACTATCTTGCTTTGCCTGTAATGAGTCTATCTCATATATTAGTTTCACCTTTTAAGTTGCTGCACTGAAATAAATTAACTTTTGCATGATATTCTAATTTTTTGAATTTCACCTGTAAATATATTAAAAAGTAAGGGTCCCAACACTGAACCTTGGGGTACACCACTAACAAATCTAGACCATTCAGAGTATGAATCATTAACCACTACTCTCTGAATACGATCTTTTAGCCAGTTTTCTAACCATTTACATAATGATTTTTTCAAGCCTGTAGACTTTACCTTACACATTAGCCGTGTGTAGGGAACTGTGTCATTTGCAAAATCCAAGTATACCACATCCACCACCACCCCTCTGTCCAGGTATACCACGTCCACCGCCACCCCTCTGTCCAAGTATACCACGTCCACCGCCACCCCTCTGTCCAAGTATACCACGTCCACCGCCACCCCTCTGTCCAAGTATACCACGTCCACCGCCACCCCTCTGTCCAAGTATACCACGTCCACCGCCACCCCTCTGTCCAAGTATACCACGTCCACCGCCACCCCTCTGTCCAAGTATAACACGTCCACCGCCACCCCTCTGTCCAAGTATACCACGTCCACCGCCACCCCTCTGTCCAAGTATACCACGTCCACCGCCACCCCTCTGTCCAAGTATACCACGTCCACCGCCACCCCTCTGTCCAAGTATACCACGTCCACCGCCACCCCTCTGTCCAAGTATACCACGTCCACCGCCACCCCTCTGTCTTAGTATACCACGTCCACCGCCACCCCTCTGTCCAAGTGTACCACGTCCACCGCCACCCCTCTGTCCAAGTGTACCACGTCCACCGTCACCCCTCTGTCCAAGTATACCACGTCCACCGTCACCCCTCTGTCCAAGGATACCACGGCCACAGCCACTCCTCTATCCAAGGCTTTGCTCGCCTCATAAAAATACATCAGATTTGTTTGACAACTTCTGTCTTTCATGAATCCATGCTGTCTGTTGCTTAAAATATTTTTTTCCAGCAAGAACTCATCTATGTGATCTTTTATTAATCTCTCCAATATCTTACCAACTATAGAAATTAGGCTAACAGGTCTATAATTACTTGGTAAATATTTTGACCCCTTTTTAAATATAGGCATCACATTGGCCAATCCAGTGGTACTATGCCAGTCATTAAAGATGCTGGTCACATGCACTCTCCCAAGACAAAAAAAACTCTAGCAATACAAACCAAACTGAGCATGTGCAGAGTGTCTCCACACACATGTCTTATCAGGAGATAAGAGAATGGCACTGGAAGAGGGGGAGGTTCAGAGAAGAAAGGATGAAAAAGGATTTACTCAATGCAGAGGATTAATCCCTTAGGTTCCACAGTGAGTATAACAAGCATGCTTTACTGCATATACAGACTGATTTTACTGTTGTAACACTTTATTATTATTATACAGGATTTATATAGTGCCAACAGTTTGCTCAGCACTTTACAATATAACGGGAGACAATAAGGAAACAATACAGTTCACTACAGGAGGGAAAGGAGGGCCCTGATCCTTGGAGCTTACAATCTAGGACTTTAATTTATATCCCTTGAAAGCTTGAAGGTTGCTTCTTGCATTTGTGCCCCTCTGAGACTGGGAAGTGAAAAATTTCTCAATGTGATATTCCCAAATCCCCCTGGAGGCTGTCATAACATCATGGTACATACATTTCAGATATATAATACCATCGTTTTTAGACATCATAACTTTACCACAGACTAAATAATATATGCCAATTTTTTTTGTAACAAATTAAATGTAGCAGAATACATTTTAGTCTAAATTTATTGACCAAATATTTAATATGTTTTATAAGTGAAAGTTAGAGAAACCATATTTTTTTCCTTTTATATAGCTAAAAAATTAGTACTCCAGTGGTCAATAATTACCACCAAAAGAAAGCGCTCTCTGTCTCAGAAATGTTTGTAAATATGTACCGTATTTATTCGAGTATAACGCGTAAAATTTTCTACCAAAAAAAGAAATCAAAGTTTGGGTGCGCGTTATAAATGAGGGCTGGGGTGGGGTGACGCAGTGGCGGCCGATCCATTGAGGGCGCAGGCGCTCACTGTACGCGAAGAAAAAAAAAACGTCCCCTGTGCCGGCCCCGCCCCTTTAAGGGGCGGCGAAAACAGGGGATCGTTTTTTTTTTTCTACGTCCCGTCGCGTACAGTGGGCGGCCCGAACTGGCGAGATGCACTGGTGGGGTGACGCAGTGGCGGCCGGTCCTTTGAGGGAGCAGGCGCTCACTGTACGCGAAGAAAAAAAAACGTCCCCTGTGCCTCTTCATTTCGTATGGTCGCCTCTTCATTTCCTTTCCTCGCCTCGCCCACACGTTACGGTAAGCATTGCTGTTTTGCTGTGTTCTTCATATTATATTCATATTCAGTGTTCTTCATATTATTTATTGATATACTGGTACCCGTTAGATGGCAACTCAGGGTATCAAGAGAAAACGTTCTGCATATGACGCTTCATTCAAGCTCAAAGTTGTTGGTCATGCTGAAATTCACGGAAATCGAGCAGCTAGCCGAGAATTCACTGTACCAGAGACGAATGTTAGAGAATGGAGAAAACAGAAAGTCGTCCTGAAAGATATGAATAAAACCAAAAAAGCACAACGAGGGAGACAAGCCATGTACCCAGACATGGAGAAGGAACTTTATGAATGGATCATTGACCAAAGAAGTAGTGGGTACATCGTCACATCACTCCACATTAGACTTCAAGCCCAAAAGTTTTGCAAAGATTCAACCTTCAAAGCCTCTAATGGATGGACACAAAAGTTTATGAAAAGGCATGGACTTGTAATACGCCAGAAAACAAAGATAGCGCAGAAGCTGCCAAATGATTTAGCAGAGAAGATCACTTCATTCCATACCTTTATAATCAACCAACGCAAGCAGATTAATTTTGAACTTGCACAGATAGGCAATATGGATGAGACCCCCATGTGTTTTGACCTACCAGGCAACAGGACAATTGACAGCAAAGGGAAGCACACAGTCCAGATTAAAACCACAGGCCATGAGAAAACTCATGTTACGGTTGCGTTATCCTGTATGGCAGACGGTTTTAAACTTAAACCAATGGTGATTTTTAAAAGACTATTCCAAAAGGAGTTAAATTTCCACCAGGTGTCGTGATCCATTGTCATCCTAAAGGATGGCTGGATGAGAAGGGCATCATTTTATGGTTAAATATAGTTTGGAATACAAGACCAGGCGCACTACTGAAGAAATCCATGCTTGTATGGGACCAGTTCCGCTCACACCTGACAGACACTGTGAAAGACAAACTGAAAAGTCTAAAGACATTTCAAGCTGTGATTCCAGGTGGACTAACCTCTATTCTTCAGCCACTCGATGTTGTTTTAAACAAACCCTTCAAAGACAGAGTCAGGGAAAAGTGGATTACCTGAATGAAATCCGACGACAAAGAATTGACTGCAAAAGGAAACCTCAAGAAACCTGGCCTATCTCTCGTGACATCTTGGATTAAAACATCATGGGAAGACATGCCAAAAGAAATGATCATCAAGAGTTTTTTAAAGACAGGCATCAGCAATAAAATGGACGGCACAGAAGACGACCTGCTGTGGAATTCAGACTCAGAAGAAAGCGAAGAAGCTGGAGAAACAGATGTTCCTGCCAACTGGGACACTGATGATAAATTAACTCTAGAAGAATGGGAACAACTCTTTAGTGTATCTGATGATGATGAATCTGACTTTGAAGCATTTTAAATAAATATTGTTACCGGCAATTTTATTTCGGTATTGTGTTTACCTTGTCAATAAATGATTTTTTATCATGGCCGCACGTGTTCAACAACGTTTGTCACTTACAATGCTTGGTCTGAGCCGAGAAAAAGTGAAACAAAATTTTATACCGATTTTTAATCGAAAATTAGGGGTGCGCATTATACACGTGTGCGCGTTATACTCGAATAAATACGGTAATCGCTCATTCATTATATTGTGTATAAAGTTTATTTAAACCAAAGTTTTGCATTTATAAAATGTTTGACCAGTGTATAATGTATATATGTTATCGAGGGCAGGAAGAGTGGTTATATTTCTGCTTTACACAGTGCTCAGTGCCTTGGTTCTTCTGCAGGCCATGAACTTCCGTGTTGCCCACGCTACTGTGCCACCATGCGGTTGGTCTCCTGAATGTCTTGTAGAAGTGAAGAGACTACTTACGGGAAAGCAGATTTTATTCCGCATTGTCCATGTGATTCAGGAGGATCTGCCACGATATTCAGTTGAAGTTTCTCTACGAAAATCAGGTGTGAGCTTCTGCTTGTCTTTTACAGCGCTGCAAATAACTGTGGGTGAATGCATAGAGCTTGTACTTGTGTTAAAGCCTAAAGTAGAACTAAAAGCAGAACTTATTTTTTTATTTTAGTTATTGGAATTTTGGAGGGCTATAACCCCGTCAAGTTTTTTATTTTTTGCCATCTGTACCCTACTGGGGAGATTTCCCTTCACTCCCTGGCCCGTAGCCACCACAGGAAGTGAAAATAAACACCTCTGACGTTCTGTGATACCTGGTTGTCACAAGGGTCACCAGGACTAGATTTCCCCATTATTATTATTCTGGGTACAATGCTGAATTCTGGGATTTTTCTTCCCAATGATCATAGTAAACATGACACATAGAGAGGGTGAACCTCCCTAATGGGAACGAACAGCAATAAAAAACTGACAGGTTTTCTAATTCCTCTCCATTCTGTCTAAAATTTAAAAAAAAAGTTTTTTATTTAGTTGTAGTTCTCTGTACAACTTTTTTAAAGTCTGTTCCTACCTTTTAAAGGTTAAATTCACCTTTCGTAACATGTTCTATATTTTACACCTATATTCAGGGTGTAACATGTTACAATCCCCCCCGCTACCCACTTTGACATCTAGCGAGGGGATCTTCTCCCTCCTCGTTAGCTGTCAAATTTAAAAGAAAACATGGCTGTGTAGGGCTCCACCTGCGTCACTCATTCATATTCTTCTGTGAATGAGAGACTACAAGTCCGGACAGCCTTAGCTGCTGTTGGCTTGTAGTCCTCCAATAAACTACCATGGAGCTGTAAAGTGTTGTGGTACTTCATTCATTCTTCCTGTCAGTATATCTGCATGCTCGCCCAATCACGTACAGGCAAGCAGATATACAGACAGATCTGCAGGAGACCTACACGGCATCGGCAATCTGCTGATTGCTGGTATAATGCTTTACAGACTCCTGCGAGAAAAGTAATAAATACACATTTTTTTTAACCTGCAAAAAAAATGTGCATTTATTATGTTTTTACTAAAAGGTGAACTTATCCTTTAACAAATACGGTCTTCCTTTTGCAATCAAAGGATCAACTAATCTCTAATAGAATGCAGTATTTCCAGGGTTCAGTGTAGCTTACATTCTGTATGTAAGTTGCTGTGCCCACTCCTTCCCTTGTCCACCGATCATGTAACTTTCACCGATCATGCCTAAGTAACCTAACTGATAGGCCAGAAGACTGCTTCCTAGTCTGACCTGCCCACCATGCATCATACTCTGACAGGCAGGCCAGGAAACACCACTGCACACCATGAGTAACAGTAGTGTAGTTTTATCTTCTTCGTACAGAACACAGGAATTGAATCGTAGACCATACAGCACCTCACGGAAGTGAGTCCACTCCTCACATTTTTGTAAGCATTTGATTCTATCTTTTCATGTGACAACACTGAAGAAATGACACTGCTATAATGTAAAGTAGTGAAAGTACAGCTTGTATAACATGTAAATTTGCTGTTCCCTCAAAATAACTCAACACACCGCCATTAATGTCTAAACCGCTGGCAACAAAAGTGAGTAGTACACTCCTAAGTGAAAATGTCCACATTGGGCCCAATTAGCCATTTTCCCTCCCTGATGTCATGTGACTCGTTAGTGATACAAGGTCTCAGGTGTGAATGGGGAGCAGGTGTGTTAAATTTGGTGTTATCGCTCTCACACTCTCATACTGGTCACTTGAAGTTCAACATGGCACCTCATGGCAAAGAATTCTGAGGACCTGAAAAAAAAAATTGTGGCTCTACATAAAGATGGCCTAGGCCAGGGCTTGAAAAAGCCGCTTGCGAGGAGAAATTCCTCTGTGGCGAGCACAGATGATGCATGGAGCGACTGCACCTGCTCTCCAAGCCTCTGTGAAGCCGAGTTCCGGTTTACAACTTCCAGTTTCTGCCTTCTGCGGCACCGCCGCTGAGGGGACAGGTGCAGGAGAGGTCAACTCTCCTCCACTGAGAGGAGACACCCTCTCCACCGCCGCGGGGGACTCAGAGGGACTAGGAGTAAGTACTGTATACAACATGTCATATCACTATAATGGAGTACAGGGGAGCTGGGATATACATTACTGTGTACAGTTTTATATTTTGTACTCTTTATTCTAAAGAAAAATGTAATTGCATAAGCTTTAAGGGGGCGTGGTTGGGGGCAGGGTTTGGGGAGGGCCGGGGTGCGGTTGGGGCGGACCTGGGCAAGGTTGGGTGGGGCAACTGGTGGAGAGTACGTTTTGTGACTGGCTAGTAGGTCTGGACTCGAAATTTTAACCCCTGGCCTAGGCTATAGGAAGATTGCCAAGATCCTGAAACTGACATGCTGCACAGTGGCCAAGACCATACAGCGGTTTAACAGGACAGGCTCCACTCAGAACAGGCTTCGCCATGGTTGACCAAAGGAGTTGAGTGCACGTGCTCAGTGTCATATCCAAAGGTTGTCTTTGGCACATTCCAACTTCTAGGTTGGGTGCCCTTCTCTCCTTGGGGCATGCAGATTGCATCCCCTATACTCTGCAAACTATTTTGTGAACCTAGTGTTACAATAGGAAACCCCATCGCAGAACTTGTTCCTGTTCCTCATCCTGCAACTTTCTGCTGGGAATCACCAGGCACCTAGACCTTGGTACCATGCAGGACTTTGTTTAGCCTTGTATATCCTCTTTCTAACACTTTGGCACTTGCACTCTCTGTGCAATCTCTTTTGCAAGAAATTGTTCCTCTATGTCACTCACTGCAGTCCTTCCGTGTCCTTTTTGGGCCTTCATCATGTACTATTACCCATGCAGAGCCCTCTCCTTGTGTTCAAGGGGGTTACTCCCTTAAAAAGGTAAAAACAGAGCCTTATGCTCTCTATTGCTCCTGGCAGCCATAGTTCTGGCTTGGTTTCCCTATTTTTGTCTTGAGGGCCTGCTCCTTCTTAAGCTACATGGGTACTAAGTATCCTGGAAACCAGTTCTTTTTGTTTCTGTTGTACTCTTCTTATTGCCCTATGTGGGATGTCGTTCTCCCACCCTGTGTCCTGCCTTGAAGACATGTCACACAATTCATCTTATGAGTGAGGTCAGGACTGTCATCTATTGCCACTGCCACATCTTCTTTTGGGAACTGACCCCTTTTCCTCACAGGGAGGTCCTTTTATGGAATTTCTACCTCTTCCACCCAGCTGAGTGGTTATTTTTTCTTTTTTCTAGGGCTTCTGCCCTCAGGGAATGAGTTTCTTCTCTACGTGAGGTAATTTTCCCAGAGATGTTGGACTTTTTACAGCATTTAGCATCTGTTTTTCTCACATGTTGCAGGGCCACTTCCTTCACATTTTTCAAAAAGATTTTTGTCCTGTGGGTGTTTGAGCCTCTGCCGATAAATGCTTCGGTTTTCAAGGTGCTTTTGCTTTCAGCTCTTTGAGTCCGTTGACCAATTTCCGGTGGGCCCATTGCTGCTGTTTTGGCTATTTTGTTGCCCACCCTTAAATTTATTGTTTGAGGAGACCCCATAGTCTTTAAATTCTTGTGTCCTGTAATGTTTGATCGAACTCAGAGAAATTTTGACATACTTGAAAATTCCATATCTCGGAGTACAGGAAAAGACACAGAAAACTAGAGGGGCAGTCCCAGAAAAGCATTTAAAGTGGAATTCCACCCAAAAGTGGAAGCTTCGCTTATCTGTCTCCTCCCCCCATCCACTGCAACAGGCGCGATCCTAGTTTTGACTAGGTATGGCGCAAAATATCACATTTTCATACTACAGCTTTAAAACCATACAATATCCTACAGGTTCATTAAAAAAATTCAAGGAACCTTTCCTATTTGGAATACAGTGATACCTCTGTTCACAAACGCTTCTGTTCACAAACAACTCGGTTCGCGAACAGAAGAGTTCGTAACATTAGCTTCGGTTCATGAACTCCACTTCGGTTGAGGAACACAAGCTATGGCCATCTTCCCTGCTGTGACACGTGGTCATTACTTGCTGTAGGCAAGAATGCGATCACAGACACACCAAAAGTGTACTGTGAAGACACAGTACTGAGAAGCTTTTTGGTGTGATTTTTAGCACACACTGTACAGTACTGTACTGTACATCCCTGTGCACACTTGCTGTAAAGCTTTTTTGTGTGCTTTTTAGAACAAACTGTACTGGACATCCAATATGGCACCAAAGAAAATTCAGCGCAAGCATGGTGGTAAGAAGAAAGTGCAGAGTGGTAATGAAGGTGACCAGAACGTGCAGAGCGGTAATGAAGGTGACAAGAATGTGCAGAGCAAACATGTTGTTGAAAAGAGAGTGCAGAGATAATGAAGGTGACCAGAATTTGCAGAGCAGTAATGAAGGTCCTAAGAACATGCAGAGCGGTAATGAAGGTGACCAGAATGTGCAGAGCAAGCATGGTGGTAAAAAAGTGCAGAGCGGTAATAAAGCTGAGAAGAATGTGCAGAGCAAGCATGGTGGTAAAAAGAAAATAACATAGAGCTTCCTTGTGCCACATCCTAAAAAATGTGAAGAAAATATTCCAGGACAAAAACTGTACTTTTTTAGGCACAGTAAGAGACCACACTATCATGTAAAATTATCACAATTTATTCACATGAAATAGTCACAGGAAATATGTGTGAAACAAACAATACATACATAACCCCCAAACACATCAAGGTGTTATAAAAAATGAGTACATCGCCTGTCCCTTGACATATGACACGTCGCCTATAGCATAATTGTTGATACCAAGAATAAAGTTGTAAATTAGAAATACGGTCAACGCCTTTCGCCTTTACATCTGGCTTCTTCAGGACCGCGATAAGGTAAAGCAGTACTGCTGCATATGAAATATAAAAGAAACAATGTATATACACACAATCAATTATGTACAATAAAATAAAAAGGACATATAATGAACAAAAGACAGACAATCAATGGGTGTACATAGGAGTGCATGAACAGGAGCCAGGCACTGTGTAGTTTTCTGATAAAAGTAATACAGCTTATATGGAGATGTGCCTTTTGATAATTCATATGGTAAAAATAGATAACCAGCCTGTGGCTTTAAGAAGCCAGGTTCCAAGATGGATGGCCTGTCCCTCAGAGGGAAGCAGTGGAGAGAAGAATGCCTGTCAGTGCAGCCAATGGTATATAGTCTAGGGGGCGGACATAGGAGACCCGAGTGCATATATAAGATAGTACATAACCGGATTCTATGAAAAAAGATACATAATGCCACCAGCAAAAAAATGTATAAACCTAAATATACTGATTAACGACAAATGCTTAAACCAAATAACTGGGCTCATACTCACAATAGTCATAAGTTGTGCCCACACATGGCAAGAACAATAAAGATTCAATTTGTGAAGGCTGGAGGCAATTTGAGATAAGGATCACAAAAGGCGTTGACAAGCCTAAAGAAACAAACATATGTGAAATGGGCTGTACCCAAATAGGACTCATAAATTATATATCAAAAAAGACCTCAAACTAACTAGTGTGGCTGACACTGGAAAATAAGTCTAATGGAAGAGCAATAAAAGCTTCAGTGTATAGACTTTCGGATGACAGAGCCAAGGTCATAAACAAACAGGAGCCCAGCGTCTACAGTAGTGTATATAAAAGGTATCCCCTATATAGCTATAAAAGGAGGTAAGACACTCAGGAAATGTACAATTAACCCATAAATTTAATAACCCACTATATGTGTCTTAGATTGTAAACTCCCAGGATCAGGGCCTTCCTAACCCTCTTGTATTGAACTGTATTGTTTCCTTATTGTCTCCATTTATATTGTAAAGCGCTGAGCAAACTGTTGGCGCCATAAATCCTGTATAATAATAATGTTTGTTTCACACATTTCCTGTGACTATTTCATGTGAATAAATTGTGATAATGTTACATGATAGTGTGGTCTCTTACTGTGCCTCAAAAATGCATTAGCTTGGCCGTACAGTTTTTGTCTGGAAATATTTTCTGCACATGGTGGTAAAAAGAAAATGCAGAGCAAAAATGGTAGGAATAGGGTTGTCAAGAAAATAACCATTAAGTAGGAGGAGGAAATTGTAGAAAATCATGACCATGGTATTCGTGTGACTGATCTGGCCTCGGAGTACAAGATGGCAAAGTCGGCCATCATGACTATTTTGAAGAAAGATGCCATCAAAGGAGCTGATGTGGCAAAAGGAGTAACTATGTTAACCAAGCAGAGGATGCAAGTGCTGGAAGAGGTGGAAAAACTTTTGTTAGTGTGGCTGAATGAGAAACAGCTGACAGGTGATAGCGTTATGCAGGCCATAGATGGGGAGAAAAACGGTAGATTTTCGGCCGATTAACGAACTATCGGTCGGTCTAAAAAACTTACCTGACCACCAATTATTACGAAAATCGGCCGATTAATGAGTAACCTATAACGGGAAATGATGTCATTTTGTGACCTTTGTGATCCTTTTTCGGAAAACGATCGTTTGTTTTTGACCATCAATGAGGATAAAGTCGGGCGTTTTCCGAAAATTTTTCAACATCACCGATAATCTGAAAGTCCAAAATACACGAAAAACGGCCGACAAAATCGTCCACTAACGATAAGATAATCGGCCGGTTTTATTTTCGGACGAAAAATCGGCCGTTTTTCTCCCCATCTATGGCCTGCATTAGTGAAGCTATGATCTGTGAAAAAGCCAGAAAACTGCACAGTGATTTACTGCGCAAAAAAAAAAAAACACCTCTACAAGTGCAGCAAGTAAAGAATTTAAAACCAGTGGAGGGCGGTTTGAAAAATTCCACAAGAGAAGTGGCATCCACAGTGTGACAAGACATGGTGAGGCTTCCAGTTCTGACAAGGCCGCTACAGAAGCCTACAAGAGAGAATCTGCGGAATTCATGAAGGCAGAAGGATACGTCACTCAACAAGTGTTAAACTGTGATGAAACAGGGCTCTTCTGGAAAAAGATGCCAAAAAGAACCTATGTCACACAGGAGGAAAAGGCACTGTCGGGGCACAAGCCCATGAAGGACAGATTGACCCTTTTGCTGTGTGCGAACGCAAGCGCCGATCTGAAGATTAAGCCATTACTGTTGTACCATTCCCAGACCCCTCGTGCATTCAGGGAACAGAATGTGAACATGGCCAGACTGTCTGTCATGTGGAGGGCCAATGTGAAAGCTTGGGTCACAAGGCAATTGTTCATGGAATGGCTGCACGTGGTGTTTGCATCCACTGTAAGAAAATATCTTTCTGACAACCAACTGAATGAAAGGTGCCTTCTTCTGATAGACAATGCCCCGGCACACCCTCCATCCTTGGTGGATGATATGGACTCTGAGTATGACTTCATAAAGGTCAAGTTCCTCTCCCCACACACACAAAACACCTCTCCTGACGCCCATGGACTAGCAAGCGATCTTCAACTTCAAGAAGCTGTACACAAAGGCGCTCTTCGCTAGGTGTTTAAATGTCATGGAAGAGACGTCCTTGAGTCTGAAAGAATTCTGAAAGAAACATTTCAATGTTCTCCACTGCATCAACCTCATTGACAAAGCCTGGGAAGATGTCACTTACCAGACCTTAAACTCAGCCTGGAGGAAACTGGCCAGAATGTGTCACTGAACGTGACTTTGAAGGGTCTGGTGCAGAGGTAGTGGATAGAGATGAGCGAATTTTTAAAAAATTCGGTTCGGCTGATTCGCCGAATTCGCGGAAAAAATTCGCTTCGAGCCGAATATATTCGCTGCGAATTTAACTTATAAAAAGGGTGTTTCTAGGCTTCAGAGAGCCTTTATATTAGTGCAGAACACTGTACCTTTTAATTTAAATGCCCTTGGAGTCTGCTGGGGAAGAGAAATAATACTGTCAGTCAGTATGACATGCAGATGAGTGCCGTCGATCTTAGAATCACCGCACACTTCACTCATTTGGGCAGTCACGGGGCCAAAACCAGAGTGTGGAGCCACAGTGTGGCGGTGGAGGCAGCAGCAATGGGAGGCCATACAGCACCCTATGACAAAATGGAACCCACCAGCAGTGTGAGGAGACCTGAAAGTGGCACATGGCAGAGCGTGGCGATGGAGACAGCAGCAATGGGAGGCCGTACAGGGACCCATGACACACTCTGGACCTGGCAGCAGCATGAGGAGGCGGTACAGGGGCCCATGACACACTCTGGACCTGGCAGCAGCATGAGGAGGCGGTACAGGGGCCCATGACAGATTACGGGCCTGGCAGCAGCATGAGGAGTCGGTACGGGGGCCCATGGCAGATTACGGGCCTGGCAGCAGCATGAGGAGGCGGTACAGGGGCCCATGGCAGAGTGGCGGAGCGTAAGCAGCTAAAATTGAAGGCCATACAGAGGCCTATGTTAAAAAGTCCCCCCAGCAGCAGCGTGGGGAGACGACTATCAAGAGTCCAATGGCAGAGTGGCGGAGCAGAAGCAGCTTCAATTGAAGGCCATACACAGGCCTAGGTTAAAAAGCGGAAGCCGTCAGCAGCGTGAGCAGACGACAGAGACACATGGCGCAGGGTGGCGGTGGATGCAGCAGTATTCGGAAGCCAAACACAGGCCTCGGTTAAAAAGCGGAAGCCGTCAGCAGCGTGAGCAGACGACAGAGGCACATGGCGCAGGGTGGCGGTGGAGGCAGCAGCAATGAAAGGCCATACAGCACCCTATCACAAAATGGAACCCACCAACAGTGTAAGGAGACCTGAAAGTGGCACATGGCGCAGGGTGGCGGTGGAGGCAGCAGTATTCGGAAGCCATACACAGGCCTAGGTTAAAAAGCGGAAGCCGTCAGCAGCGTGAGCAGACGACAGAGACACATGGCGCAGGGTGGCGGTGGATGCAGCAGTATTCGGAAGCCAAACACAGGCCTCGGTTAAAAAGCGGAAGCCGTCAGCAGCGTGAGCAGACGACAGAGGCACATGGCGCAGGGTGGCGGTGGAGGCAGCAGCAATGGAAGGCCATACACAGGCCTAGGTTAAAAAGCGGAAGCCGTCAGCAGCGTGAGCAGACGACAGAGACACATGGCGCAGGGTGGCGGTGGATGCAGCAGTATTCGGAAGCCAAACACAGGCCTCGGTTAAAAAGCAGAAGCCGTCAGCAGCGTGAGCAGACGACAGAGGCACATGGCGCAGGGTGGCGGTGGAGGCAGCAGTATTCGGAAGCCTTACACAGGCCTAGGTTTAAAACTGGAACCCAGCAGCGTGAGCAGACGACAAAGACGCACATGGCAGAGGATGGATCTGGCAGCAGTATGAGAAGGCGGTACAGGGGCCCGTGGCACAGTGTGGTGATGGGGGCTACAGCAACTGGATGCCAGAAAGTGGCCGATAGGGCTATATACTGCATGACTACATAGGTGGTTTTTATAGTACTTTATTTTGGCCTCCCTCTCAGCAGGTGTGAAAAAGGCCACCATTTTTGAACGGTAGCGAGGGTCCAACAAGGTGGACAGCCAAAAGTCATCCCTCTGTCTGATGGTTATTATTCGGCTGTCGCTACGCAAGCAACCAAGCATGCTATGGGCCATTTGTGCCAAGGAATGCGAGGGACTCCCTGCCTCCATCTCCACAGCATACTGCCACGGTGCGTCTGGGTCCTCTGTCTCCTCCTCCTCCTCCTCTACCAGATGCTCCTGCTCCTCCACTCCTGTCCGCTGAGTGGAAAAACCACCCATTTCACTCAATAATTCCTGAGCACCAATGTCCTCCTCTACCTCCTCCTCTTCTTCCTGTCCTGCCCCCACAGGGGTCATGTGGCGTTGAGATCTGTGCGCCACGTCTACCGCACCCTGACCAGCCATTGTTAACAGCATTTGTTCCAGGACGTGCAACAGAGGAATGACGTCGTTCATCCCATAGTCCTGCCGACTCACGAATAGCGTGGCCTCCTCAAAGGGCCTGAGCAAGCGGCAGGTGTCACGCATGAGCTGCCAATGGCTGACATCTAAGTTACACAGGGGAGTACCTTTATCCGCTTGCAACATCAGGAAATCGGTGATGGCCTTTCGCTGTTCGTAAAGGCGGTCTAACATGTGTAGGGTTGAATTCCACCTTGTTGCAACGTCGCAGATCAGGCGATGATGTGGAATTCCGTTCTGCCGCTGCAGCTCAAGGAGGGTGTGCTTTGCGGTGTAGGAATGGCTGAAATGCATGCAAAGTTTACGTGTCATTTTAAGGATGTCTTGCAGTGGGATGGTGGATTTTAGGAACCGCTTGACAACCAGATTGAACACGTGAACCATGCATGGCGCATGGCACAACCTTCCTTGACGCAGAGCAGACACCATGTTCTTTCCGTTGTCGGTCAACATGGTTCCGATTTTCAGTTTGCGCGGAGACAGCCATCTGTCGATTTCTCTGTTCATTACACTCAGAAGTTCCTCCCCTGTGTGACTACGTTCACCAAGGCATACCAGGTGCAGCACAGCGTGACACCGTTGCGCCCTGCACATGTGATATGCCGGTCGGGTAATGGGACTTGGCACGGGGGTGGCGGCTGAGGACACGGCGGAAGAAGAGGTGGTAGAGGCGGACATCTTTGCTGGACCAAGGACGTGCAAACGTGGAGGCAAAAGCGGCTTGACCTGTCCAAGTTGCTGGTGCGGCTGTGCCGGCACCACGTTCACCCAGTGGGCCGTAAATGACATGTACTGTCCCTGACCGTATTTATAGCTCCACACGTCGGCGCTGCCGTGCACTTTGGCAGAGACCGACATGCTCAAAGACTGGCCCACCATCTCTTCTACATGTGAATGCAGGGCTGGCACTGCCTTTTTGGCGAAGAAATGCCGGCTTGGCACTCTCCACCGCGGCTCGGCACAAGCCATCATTTCTCGGAAAGGTGCTGAGTCCACCACTTGGAAAGGGAGGGACTGCAGCACCAGCAACTTGGACAGGAGGACGTTCAGCTTCTGCACTGTCGGGTGTGTGCTCGCAAACTGTTGTCTCTTGGAAACGGATTCCAAGAAAGACTGCTGACGGAATCCGTGAAGAGGAGTAGCAGGAGAAGGAGCATCTGAACGAGCGGAAGATGCCAACGAGCGACAACTCCCCTCAGCAGAGGTGTTGGAGCCTTGACTGGCTGATAGAGGGCGATTGACGTCGGGTGACGGAGCAAGTAACAGAGCGGGTGATGGAGCGGGGGCTGGGGCGGGCAGAACCGCCGTATCTTTATCACGGTTTTCCCAGGCCACCGAATGGCGACGCTGCATATGCTGACGCAACGCTGTAGTCCCAACATGGGCCCCCTGGCCACGCTTGACTTTCTGGCCACATAGTCGACATACGGTTACGTTTACTTCCTCGGGCGGCTTGACAAAAAATTGCCACACCGCTGAGTAGGAAACTTTGCCCCCGCTACTCCTCACTGGCTGACTGCTACTTCCTCCGTGCACACCGACACCACTACTGGCCGTGGTGGTAGGCTGCAGTGGAGCTGGTGCTCTACTCCGTGGCCGTTTGGCTCCACTGACACTGCTGCGACCCTGCTGCCTCCTGGGCAACCCACCGACTGTTTTGCTCGCTGCCAAGCTGGCACCCTCTTCTCCTGATGATGCGGAAGCAATAGCCTGATGACGACGAGGCTGCCAAGTGCGATCAGCCTCATCATCATCAATTAGGGTCTCCGCGTCACTACTAGCCCCCTCGGCTGCGTGTGGGTCAGGAGACAGACCTGTCTCTAGACCGGCTACCGAGCCACTCTCCTCGCCAGTACTTCTTCGCCTGGCTGCTGAAGAGGCGGATGTCTCCCCCCGTTCCTGACCGCCCTCTGTTAGCTCTTCCTCACTGTACAGTGGGGCTGAGCCCACAGCATGCGATACTTCGCTTGGTGAGGGAACACCAAAGGACAGGGGCAGGTAGAGGACACATGATTTCAGTGGGCTTGCTGCCGGGCCATGCCAACTAACGGTTGTGTCTGACGTACCCACCGACCGTTGGCTGTAGGTGTCAGAGGTGACCTGGGAAGAGGAAGACGACCGAGTCAACCAATAGATGACGGCAGGGTTGTCGGTGGAGACACGACCGCTGGATGACACCGGGAGCACTGGCCTCTGGCTGCGACTAGTGCTGCCTCGACCCCTTCCTCTGCTGCCACGTCTGCTCGCTCCTGAAACATTGCCTCCTCTGCCACTCCTCTGCGTGTTGTCTGACATACTCTTTAATTCTATAAGCACCCCAAAAATAACGTAACGATTCTGTGTCCCTGAGTAACAATTCTGTGTCCCTGAGTAACAATTCTGTGTCCCTGAGTAACAATTCTGTGTCCCTGAGTAACAATTCTGTGTCTGTCCCTGAGTAACAATTCTGTGTCCCTCAGTAACAATTCTGTGTCCCTGAGTAACAATTCTGTGTCCCTGAGTAACAATTCTGTGTCCCTGAGTAACAATTCTGTGTCCCTGAGTAACAATTCTGTGTCTGTCCCTGAGTAACAATTCTGTGTCTGTCCCTGAGTAACAATTCTGTGTCCCTGAGTAACAATTCTGTGTCCCTGAGTAACAATTCTGTGTCTGTCCCTGAGTAACAATTCTGTGTCTGTCCCTGAGTAACAATTCTCTGTCCCTGAGTAACAATTCTCTGTCCCTGAGTAACAATTCTGTGTCTGTCCCTGAGTAACAATTCTGTGTACCTCAGTAACAATTCTGTGTCCCTGAGTAACAATTCTGTGTCTCTGAGTAACAATTCTGTGTCTGTCCCTGAGTAACAATTCTGTGTCCCTCAGTAACAATTCTGTGTCCCTGAGTAACAATTCTGTGTCCCTCAGTAACAATTCTGTGTCTTTCCCTGAGTAACAATTCTGTGTCCCTGAGTAACAATTCTGTGTCCCTGAGTAACAATTCTGTGTCCCTGAGTAACAATTCTGTGTCTGTCCCTGAGTAACAATTCTGTGTCCCTGAGTAACAATTCTGTGTCTGTCCCTGAGTAACAATTCTGTGTCCCTGAGTAACAATTCTGTGTCTGTCCCTGAGTAACAATTCTGTGTCCCTGAGTAACAATTCTGTGTCTGTCCCTGAGTAACAATTCTGTGTCTGTCCCTGAGTAACGATTCTGTGTCCCTGAGTAACGATTCTGTGTCCCTGAGTAACAATTCTGTGTCCCTCAGTAACAATTCTGTGTCCCTGAGTAACAATTCTGTGTCCCTGAGTAACAATTGTGTGTCTGTCCCTGAGTAACAATTCTGTGTCCCTGAGTAACGATTCTGTGTCCCTCAGTAACGATTCTGTGTCCCTGAGTAACGATTCTGTGTCCCTGAGTAACAATTCTGTGTCTGTCCCTGAGTAACAATTCTGTGTCCCTGAGTAACAATTCTGTGTCCCTGAGTAACAATTCTGTGTCCCTGAGTAACGATTCTGTGTCCCTGAGTAACGATTCTGTGTCCCTGAGTAACGATTCTGTGTCCCTCAGTAACGATTCTGTGTCCCTCAGTAACAATTCTGTGTCTGTCCCTGAGTAACAATTCTGTGTCCCTGAGTAACAATTCTGTGTCCCTGAGTAACAATTCTGTGTCTGTCCCTGAGTAACAATTATGTGTCCCTCAGTAACAATTCTGTGTCCCTGAGTAACAATTCTGTGTCTGTCCCTGAGTAACAATTCTGTGTCCCTGAGTAACAATTCTGTGTCTGTCCCTGAGTAACAATTCTGTGTCTGTCCCTGAGTAACAATTCTTTGTCCCTGAGTAACAATTCTGTGTCTGTCCCTGAGTAACAATTCTGTGTCCCTGAGTAACAATTCTGTGTCCCTGAGTAACAATTCTGTGTCCCTGAGTAACAATTCTGTGTCTGTCCCTGAGTAACAATTCTGTGTCTGTCCCTGAGTAACAATTCTGTGTCCCTGAGTAACAATTCTGTGTCTGTCCCTGAGTAACAATTCTGTGTCCCTGAGTAACAATTCTGTGTCCCTGAGTAACAATTCTGTGGCCCTAAAGTCTCTGTGGCCCTAACTCTGTCCCTAATACAGAGAGGTCTGTCTCTTGAATGACCGGAGGCTAATGGAGAATTGTAAGATGGCCGCAATTTATAGCTCCACCATTACACAGTGCTGGCTGGCTGCTGATTGGCTAATGCGATCACATGTCATGAATGAATGCATTATAGGTCAGCGCGCCTTGTCTGCGCGCCTTCCCAGAGATCCCCGCTCCGTCGCCACACATGTCGCCGCCATTTTTGGAAAAATTCGATTCGTGCATCCGAAGTCTGCTAATATTCGGATTCGGCGCGAATCAAATTTTTCCTAATCTTCGAAACGAATTCCACTTTGCCAAGTTCGATTCGCTCATCTCTAATTGGGAGGAATTCTGCCCCATCATTGGGAGGAATTCTTCCCCATTATAAGGATCATTTGGGCCTCATTGTTGGTGTCATGGGGAGGAATTGTGCCCCATCATTGGTGTCATCGGTAGGAATAGTGTCCCATCATTGGCAGGAATTGTGCCCCATTGTTGATGACATTGGGAGGAATTGTGCCCCATTATAGGGGTCATTGGGCTTCATTGTTGGTGTCATGGGGAGGAATTGTACCCCATTGTTGATGTCATTGGGAACAATTGTGCCCCATCATAAGGGTCATTGGGCCTCATTTTTGGTGTCATGGGGAGGAATTGTGCCCCATCATAAGGGTCATTGGGCTTCATTGTTGGTGTCATGGAGAGGAATTGTGCCCCATTGTTGGTGTAATTGGCAGGAACTGTGCAACATTATAGGGGTCATTGAGCCTCATTGTTTGTGTCATGGGGAGGAATTGTGCCCCATCATAAGGGCCATTGAGCCACATTGTTGGTGTCATGGGGAGGAATTGTGCCCCATCATAAGGGTCATTGGGCTTCATTGTTGGTGTCATGGGGAGGAATTGTGCATTATAAGGCTCATTGAGCCACATTGTTGGTGTCATGGGGAGGAATTGTGCCCCATTGTTGATGTCATTGGGAGGAATTCTGGCTGATCATTGGCATCATTGGGAGGAATTGTGCCCCATTATAAGGGTCATTGGGCCTCATTGTTTGTGTCATGGGGAAGAATTGTGCCCCATTGTTGGTGTATTTGGCAGGACATGTGCCCCAGTATAGGGATCATTGGGCCTCGTTGGTGCAATGGGGAGGAATTGTACCCCATTGTTGATGTCATTGGGAGTAATTGTGCCCCATTATAGGGGTCATTGGGCCTCGTTGTTGGTGTCATGGGGAGGAATTGTGCCCCATTATAGGGGTCATTGGGCCTCATTGTTTGTGTCATGGGGAGGAATTGTGCCCCATCATTGGTGTCATTGGTAGGAATAGTGTCCCATCATTGGTAGGAATAGTGTCCCATCATTGGTAGGAATAGTATTCCATCACTGGTGTGATTGGCAGGAGTTCTGCGTATTGTTGATGACATTGGGAGGAATTGTGCCCCATCATAAGGGTCATTGGGCCTCATTGTTGGTGTCATGCTGAGAATTTGTGCCCCATTGTTGGTGTAATTGGCAGGATCTGTGCAACATGGTTGGTGCTGGTGAATGAAATAGTGCCCCAAGGTCAGGATAAAGGCAAGCAAAGGGCCGCATCTGGCCCCCGGGCCGTAGTTTGGAGACCACTGCTTTACTGACTAACAAGAAGCTTCCTCTCGTTCCCTGTGACACCAAACAAGGTCCTCCCCTCGTTTAGTTACCCTGGGCCTGCATCCTTGACATGTTTGTGACAGTGGTGGGATAATGGAGGGTACTCCTCCCTCCCTTGGCTATGGCTGAACATTGTTTTCATCCTACTGACCACAGACTCAAAGCATTCGTTATTGTGTTGTACATTATATAGTGCTGACCTCCCAACTCTGTATATTGTGTTGTACATTACAATAGTGCTGACCTCCCAACTCTGTATATTGTGTTGTACATTATAATAGTGCTGACCTCCCAACTCTGTATATTGGCTGTACATTATAATAGTGCTGACCTCCCAACTCTGTATATTGTGTTGTACATTACATAGTGCTGACCTCCCTACTCTATATATTGTGTTGTACATTACAATAGTGCTGACCTCCCAACTCTGTATATTGTGTTGTACATTATATAGTGCTGACCTCCCAACTCTGTATATTGTGTTGTACATTACATAGTGCTGACCTCCCAACTCTGTATATTGTGTTGTACATTACATAGTGCTGACCTCCCAACTCTGTATATTGGCTGTACATTACAATAGTGCTGACCTCCCAACTCTGTATATTGTGTTGTACATTATATAGTGCTGACCTCCCAACTCTGTATATTGTGTTGTACATTACAATAGTGCTGACCTCCCAACTCTGTATATTGTGTTGTACATTACAATAGTGCTGACCGCCCAACTCTGTATATTGTGTTGTACATTACAATAGTACTGACCGCCCAACTCTGTATATTGTGTTGTACATTATAATGGTACTGACCGCCCTGCTCTTTACATTATGTATTACAATAGTGCTGGCCGCTCTGCTCTATACATTGTGTTGTACATGACATAGTGCTGACTGTTGTACATGACATAGCCATGACCAAAGTGTTTATTGCCCCCACAGTTGTGGTTGTTTCTATGTCAATGAAGGTCTTCTATAAGGGGGGCTCACACAAGGTGTCAGCTCCCGGCCCGTATTCTGTGATCTCCTCACAATGGTTCTTTAGGTTTAGCCGTGTCGGTGAGACTCTCCATTGTAGAACATTCATTGAGGAGGATTTTGTGGGTACAAGGATGGCAGTTTTCTTCATTTCTAATCCGATGATGGGAGAATCGTGCGAGAAATATAATCGAAGAAGTGATCGTGAGCTGTGACCTGGAAACAAAAAAAAATTAACGCCCTCATGTTAGCAACATGAGGTGAAAGTGAAGGCATGGTTGGTCGAATTCCAGAATCAATGGTGGCATCATTGGATTACAAAACACACAAAATGTCTAAAGAAAATTTGTTCAAAATTTGACCCTAGAATGGCCAGCATTAGTCTGCATCTGACTGGCGATGTCATGCTTCAACTTGGATTGTATCTTTCTTCCTTTTTGTGGATTGTACAAATAACAAATTTAAAATAATAAAAAGATGGTCAGCATAAGTGCAATTGTGTTCAGAAATGATAGCAAATGTTAGATGGGTTTCCGCATTTGCATCGGAGAGGTGGGATTAGCTGGCATCATGTGACTGCACTGCAGGTTCATGGCATCACCCAATCATGTTACTTAAAGGAATTCAGCATTTTTAATGCCCTATTAAAAGAAATCACCGCTGAATGGTATTATTTAACTTTTTTTTTTTTTTTTTTGCATTGATACATGTCCTACCTGACCAAGTCCAGCTCTCTGTGCTTTTTTGTTTGACAATCCCTTGCCTATTAAAAATTCAAAATACTAACAACATCTTACAAAGCCATCCACAACTCTGCCCCCAGCTACATCACCAACCTGGTCCCGAAATATCAACCACACCTTACCAATAAATCACCAACCTGGTCTCAAAATATCAACCACACCTTACCAATAAATCACCAACCTGGTCTCAAAATATCAACCACACCTTACCAATAAATCACCAACCTGGTCTCAAAATATCAACCACACCTTACTAGCTAAATCGCCAACCTGGTCCCAAAATATCAACCACACCTTACCGATAAATCACCAACCTGGTCTCAAAATATCAACCGCACCTTACCGATAAATCACCAACCTGGTCCCAAAATATCAACCACACCTTACCAACTAAATCACCAACCTGGTCCCAAAATATCAACCACACCTTACCAACTAAATCACCAACCTGGTCTCAAAATATCAACCACACCTTACTAGCTAAATCGCCAACCTGGTCTCAAAATATCAACCGCACCTTACCGATAAATCACCAACCTGGTCTCAAAATATCAACCACACCTTACTAGCTAAATCGCCAACCTGGTCCCAAAATATCAACCACACCTTACCAACTAAATCACCAACCTGCTCTCAAAATATCAACCGCACCTTACTAGCTAAATCGCCAACCTGGTCCCAAAATATCAACCACACCTTACCGATAAATCACCAACCTGGTCTCAAAATATCAACCACACCTTACCGATAAATCACCAACCTGGTCTCAAAATATCAACCGCACCTTACCGATAAATCACCAACCTGGTCCCAAAATATCAACCACACCTTACCAACTAAATCACCAACCTGGTCCCAAAATATCAACCACACCTTACCAACTAAATCACCAACCTGGTCTCAAAATATCAACCACACCTTACTAGCTAAATCGCCAACCTGGTCTCAAAATATCAACCGCACCTTACCGATAAATCACCAACCTGGTCTCAAAATATCAACCACACCTTACTAGCTAAATCGCCAACCTGGTCCCAAAATATCAACCACACCTTACCAACTAAATCACCAACCTGCTCTCAAAATATCAACCACACCTTACTAGCTAAATCGCCAACCTGGTCCCAAAATATCAACCACACCTTACCAACTAAATCACCAACCTGCTCTCAAAATATCAACCGCACCTTACTAGCTAAATCGCCAACCTGGTCCCAAAATATCAACCACACCTTACCAACTGTTCATTGTCTGCTACCCCTCTCTGCCAATCCCTCCACTGGCTTCCACTCGCCCAACAAATAAAATTCAAAATACTAACAACAGCTTACAAAGCCATCCACAACTCTGCCCCCAGCTACATCACCAACCTGGTCTCAAAATATCATCCAAACAATTGCCTTCGCTCTTCACAAGACATTTTGCTCTCTAGCTCCCTCATCACCTCCTCATGCTCACCTCCAAGACTTCTCTCGAGCCTCTCCCATCCTCTGGAACACTCTACCTCAATCTGTCCAACTATCTTTTACTTTGTCTACCTTTTTAGGTGATCCCTGAAAACCCTTATCTCTAAAGAACGCAATCGCGCCTCCACCTAACAATGAAACTTTTATTTTTTCCATTGGCTCATCCCTCAGTTATTACCTTTTGTATCACTTGACCCTTCATTTTAGATTGTAAGCTCTAGGGTGCAGGGCCCTCCTATTTCCTCTTATATTAGACCTGTACTGTGTATTCTCTAGTTGTAAAGCACTGCACCAACATTTGGCAATATATAAATCCTGTATTATAATAATAATTATAATTAGCCTTAAATTGATTTTTCAAGATTTGCATTTTATTAACTTTTAGTGGGGTTTACATTTTAAGTTTTTTTTGTAATTTTTGGATTTTTAGACGCACCAAAAGAACGTACCTGCAAGTCAAACCCACGCACATTCACCCATCGCTATGCAGCACAATGCTCTGATTGGGAACAAAGAATGAGATTCTCCTGCATGAAAAATTGTTACAAACTGTCAATTTTACCAGCTAATGGTAATAGACAGTTGTGTCCCCATTAAAATCAAATACAAATATTTTAAGCATGTATAATATTGTACTTATTCTTTTTTTATATATTAGATATAGTTAATAATTATTGTTAAAAATGGAAAGCAACTTTTAGTTAGCTTTTTTCTTTCTTTTTTTTTTTTTTTTTTTTTTTTGTAGAATTCTGACATTTATTTGTTTGTTTTTTCCTGTGTAGGTGGATTGAAGAACCACGTTTTCGGTCCTGTTGGTCTTCATAAGTACAACTAAGTCACATGGGAAATAAGCCATACGGGTGTCTTAAGTGACGGACAGTCTTTATTGCAGTTCACTGGAGGATTCGCACAGGACACAAGACCTATCGGCATTCTAAATGCTCTTCAACATTGATCCAGCCTCGGAGGACAAGTGAGAAGTCATTTCAGTGATCTGGCAGTGGTAATGGCTTTGCAATAAAGTTCAACCCATGTATACATGAAAGGATCCATTTCAGAAGCTATTTCTTGTTTGGAAAGGTTTGACAATGGAGGCAAAACGTATCGCACATCAAAAAGTTCACACCGGAGAGAAACCATTTCAGTGTCCCGAATGTGTCAAAACTTTCACAGTGAAGGGAAAGCTCATCAAACACCAGAGGGTTCACACTGGAGTGAGGCCATATCCGTGTTCTGAATGTGGTAAAACATTTACAACCAAGACAGAGCTTACCATACACCAGAGGGTCCACACCGGAGAGAAGCCATATGAGTGTTCCGAATGTGGCAAAGCTTTTACATCCAAAAGACAGCTTGTCGTACACCAGAGGGTCCACATCAATGTTCTGAATGTGAGAAAGCTTTTACATCCAAAAGACAGCTTGTCGTACACCAGAGGGTCCACATCAATGCTCTGAATGTGAGAGAGCTTTTACATCCAAGAGACAGCTTGTCGTACACCAGAGGGTCCACATCAATGTTCTGAATGTGAGAGAGCTTTTACATCCAAGAGACAGCTTGTCCTACACCAGAGGGTCCACATCAATGTTCTGAATGTGGCAAAGCTTTTACATCCAAAAGACAGCTTGTCATACACCAGAGGGTCCACATCAATGTTCTGAATGTGAGAAAGCTTTTCCATCCAAAAGACAGCTTGTCGTACACCAGAGGGTCCACATCAATGTTCTGAATGTGAGAGAGCTTTTCCATCCAAAAGACAGCTTGTCGTACACCAGAGGGTCCACATCAATGTTCTGAATGTGAGAGAGCTTTTCCATCCAAAAGACAGCTTGTCGTACACCAGAGGGTCCACATCAATGTTCTGAATGTGAGAGAGCTTTTCCATCCAAAAGACAGCTTGTCGTACACCAGAGGGTCCACATCAATGTTCTGAATGTGAGAGAGCTTTTCCATCCAAAAGACAGCTTGTCGTACACCAGAGGGTCCACATCAATGTTCTGAATGTGAGAAAGCTTTTGCAGTGCAGTCGAGTCTTATCAGACACCGGAGGATTCACACTGGAGAGAAACAGTATCCGTGTTCTGAATGTTGCAAAGTTTTTAGAACCAATAGTGAGCTGCTTCTACACCAGAGGGTTCACACTGGAGAGACGCCATATCCGTGTTCTGAATGTGGGAAAGCTTTTACGATGGCGTCAAACCTTACCAAACACGCGAGGGCTCACACTGGAGAGAAGCCGTATCCGTATTCAGAGTGTGACGGAAGATATCTGGCCACTTGTGTTTCATCTGGTTCTGCCAAAAGAGATTCCATCAGTTACAGATTGGAAATCCTTGTTTTTTTGTTTTTTTTTCTCTGTCCAGCTATTACTTATCTCCATAGATTATTCACACATCACAACTGCAAGAGATCGGAACTTACCAAGTGCTAAGTGTGTGGTCATATTGCTGCTACTACTGTGAACGTGTCCCATAGGAAATCGTGTTAAGTGGACTGTAGTGTGTTTTCTGCAAAACCCGGCAGAAAATGCTTAGCTGTGAACCGAGGGTTGAGACCTCAAGAGGTCTACTAGACCTCCAACGTCACTTCTGGACCCCAACAATATGCTCAAGCACAGATCATACTCGGTCAGCTCCTTCCCCAACCACAGCAACTGGGGAATGACAGCACTGAACCCAGAAGTGACGTAATTCGCAGCTTCCACGTTCATTTGCTGAAGGGGAGATACGAGATCAGATGTTTTCTGATGTTCTGCTGTCACCGCTGACACCCACCATGCCTCCTGGTCTGCTGTCACCGCTGACACCCACCATGCCTCCTGGTCTGCTGTCACCGCTGACACCCACCATGCCTCCTGGTCTGCTGTCACCGCTGACACCCACCATGCCTCCTGGTCTGCTGTCACCGCTGACACCCACCATGCCTCCTGGTCTGCTGTCACCGCTGACAACCACCATGCCTCCTGGTCTGCTGTCACCCACCATGCCTCCTGTTCTGCTGTCACCGCTGACACCCACCATGCCTCCTGGTCTGCTGTCACCGCTGACACCCACCATGCCTCCTGGTCTGCTGTCACCGCTGACACCCACCATGCCTCCTGGTCTGCTGTCACCGCTGACACCCACCATGCCTCCTGGTCTGCTGTCACCGCTGACACCCACCATGCCTCCTGTTCTGCTGTCACCGCTGACACCCACCATGCCTCCTGGTCTGCTGTCACCGCTGACACCCACCATGCCTCCTGGTCTGCTGTCACCGCTGACACCCACCATGCCTCCTGGTCTGCTGTCACCGCTGACACCCACCATGCCTCCTGGTCTGCTGTCACCGCTGACACCCACCATGCCTCCTGGTCTGCTGTCACCGCTGACACCCACCATGCCTCCTGGTCTGCTGTCACCGCTGACACCCACCATGCCTCCTGGTCTGCTGTCACCCACCATGCCTCCTGGTCTGCTCTCACCGCTGACACCCACCATGCCTCCTGTTCTGCTGTCACCGCTGACACCCACCATGCCTCCTGTTCTGCTCTCACCGCTGACACCCACCATGCCTCCTGTTCTGCTCTCACCGCTGACACCCACCATGCCTCCTGTTCTGCTCTCACTGCTGACACCCACCATGCCTCCTGTTCTGCTCTCACCGCTGACACCCACCATGCCTCCTGTTTTGCTCTCACCGCTGACACCCACCATGCCTCCTGTTCTGCTCTCACCGCTGACACCCACCATGCCTCCCTGGTGCTATAGCTACAAGCCCGTGCTGCTGCTGATGTAAACCCTTACGTTGCCCGGAGTGAAAGGGTTACACTAATGTGGATCTACCAAATCTGTATCTGAGTAGACCAGGGGTGTCAAACTGAATTTCATGGTTGCCCTCAAGGGCCAGTTGTACCTGTAAGTCTAGATGTCCCGAACACCCCACCCTCCCCTACATCACAGTACACCCCCCTTACCTGCTGCTGCTGGGAAGAATTTGGAGGAGGAGCTGGGAAGCAGAAGGTACAGGGTCTGGAGGAAGACCAGAAGGCTGGAGTCTGCTGAATGCCTAGAACTGGGGAGTTAGAGACAAGGGGGTTTTGCGGCTGCACAGAGAAGCGCAGGATCTGTAGGAGGAGTTCTGTCCTCCGCTCTGTTGCCAACTGCTGGGACCGGGGGGGTGGGTTGCAGAGACGAGCCTCTCATGGGTGCATAGAGAAGTGCAGCATTTAACAGAGGAGTTCTGTCCTCCCTTCTGCCAACTGCTGAGACAAGATGGAGATGAGGGGGATGCTACAGCTGCAGGGGAGGTCTAAGGGCCACATGAAATGGCTTGGAGGGCCACATTCGGGCCTTGTGTTTGACACCTGTGGAGTAGACCATAGAAGCAGCATTTGAAAGAAAAGTGCAATGGTCATGGTAGCCATGGTCTTGTTCTCCTTCTGGTCCTCTAACCTTGTAGATGGTGACACGGACTTGTTGTGCGGGAATGAGCAGGATGGGCTCGGGGTTCTCTTGTACCCAATGAACTTGTTATGGATAAGAAATGAAAGTGTCTTCTGGGAATATACAGGACTTTGGATATTTAGAGGATTACATAAGTGGGTTTGGCTGGTATTCATGAGGGGTATTTCTTATGTTAATCAGTTTTAGATGATCTAAACCAGGGGTGTCCAAACTATGGCCCTCCAGTTGAAGTACTACAAGTCCCATCATGCCTCTGGGTTTCTTGTCTGTGGATGTCAGAGTCTTGCAAGTCCTCATGGGACTTGCAGTTCCTCAACACCTGGAGGGCCATAGTTTGGACACCCCTGATCTAGACGATATAAATATCTTGTATCTACTGTTGTGTGCCACATATATATGATTAATAAAGTTGGATTAATTTATCACCTCACAATGCCGTCGTGGTCTCGGTTCTTCTACAGCACATCCACCCAGAAATGGAATCCTTCAGTTCTAGGAGTCTGGTGGAATGGGTCACAAGCTGATGGTAATTCTTAGGCCCCTTGTGCATGGGGTGTCCAGCCCTTGTGTGGTAGGGGCATCCAGCCCATCAAGGTCTACACTACCACTGGACTGGGCTAAATCCTGCACCACGTTTAGGGTGCTCTGTGGTCAGGGGGGAAATGGTCGCCATCCTGATCAAAGCATAAAGAGGGAGCGAATGCTCGAGGATTTACAAGATCCTTATGACTATGGAAGGAACTGATCCTCCGGGGTTCTTGAGAAAATGGGAAATGGAGCTTGGATCAGAATGGAATGCACAGCCAAGGAATAAAGTTTTTATATGAACACACGAGGTGACAAATATGAGCACAATGGAAATGAACTACAAATGTCTGACTAGATGGTATATACAGTGAAGGAAATGTGTATTTGCTCCCCGACTGATTTTGAATGTTCGCCCCTCACACAGAAATGATCGGTCTAACAATGGAATGTTCGCCCCTCACACAGAAATGACCGGTCTAACAATGGAATGTTCGCCCCTCACACAGAAATGATCGGTCTAACAATGGAATGTTCGGTGTAACACTGAGAGACAGAATACAACAACAAATTCAGCAGAAATGCGTCTAACAAATGATGACTGATCTGCATGTTCATGAGGGAAAGAAGGATTTGATCCCCTTCACAAAACATGACTTAGTACTTGGTGGCAAATCCCTTGTTGGCAATCACAGAGGTCAGATGTTTCCTGGAGTTGGCCCCCAGGTTCGCACACATCTCAGCAGGGATTTTGGCCCACTCCTCTTGGCAGATCCTCTCCAAGTCATTAAGGTTTGGTGGCTGATGTTTGGCAACTCGAACTTTCAGCTCCCTTCATTCACATTAAGGTCTGGAGACTGGCTAGGCCACTCCAGGACCTTAATGTGCTTCTTCTTGAGCCGCTCCTTTGTTGCCTTGGCTGTGTGTTTTGGGTCATTGTCAGGCTGGAACACCCATCCACCACCCATTTTCAGTGTCCTGGCTGAGGGAAGAAGGTTCTCCCCCAAGATTTGAGGGTACATTGCCCCGTCCATCGTCCCTTTGAAGCGGTGCAGTTGTCCTGTCCCCTTAGCAGAAAAACACCCCCAAAGCAGAATGTTTCCACCACCATGTTTCACAGTTGGGATGGTGTTCTTGGGGTCACAGGCAGCATTCCTCTTCCTCCAAACACGGCGAGTTGAGTTGATGCCAAAGAGCTGGATTTTGGTCTCATTTGACCACAACACTTCCCACCAGTCCTCCTCTGCATCATTCAGATGTTCAGTGGCAGACTTCAGACGGGCCTGGACATGTGCTTTCTTGAGCAGAGGGACCTTGCGGGCACTGCAGGATTTCAGTCCTTTTCGGCGTAGTGTGTTACCAATTGTTTTCTTGGTGACTGTGGTCCCATCTGCCTGGAGATCATTGGCAAGATCCTCACGTGTAGTTCTGGGATGATTCCTCACTGTTCTCATGATCATTGACACTCCACGAGGTGAGATCTTGCATGGTGCACCAGACCTAGGGAGACTGACACTTGTTTTGTGTTTCTTCCATTTGTGAATGATTGCACCAACTGTTGTCACCTTCTCACCAAGCTGCTTGGCCATAGTTGGGTAGCCCAGTCCAGCCTTGTGTAGGTCTACAATCTTGCCCCTGACATCCTTGGACAGCTCTTTGGTCTTTGCCATGGTGGAGAGTTTGGAATCTGATGGTTTGATTGCTCCTGTGGACAGGTGTCTTTTATACAGGGAACACAGTGAGATTACCAGCACTCCCTTTAAGAGACTGCTTCTAATCTCAGCTTGTTACCTGTATGAAAGACACCTGGGAGCCAGAAATCCTGCTGAATGATAGGGGATCAAATCCTTCTTTCCCTCATGAACATGCAGATCCGTCATCATTTGTTAGACGCATTTCTGCTGAATTTGTTGTTGTATTCTGTCTCTCAGTGTTACACCGAACATTCCATTGTTAGACCGATCATTTCTGTGTGAGGGGCGAACATTCAAAATCAGCCGGGGAGCAAATACACACTTCCTGAGTATATGTACAGTATATATATATGTGTGTGTGTGTGTGTCTCTCTCTCTCTACAGTTGCAAGAAAAAGTATGTGAACCCCTTGGGATTATATGGAGTTTTGCATGAATTGGGCATAAAATGTGCTCTGAACGTCATCTAAGTCACAACAATAGAAGAACACAGTCTGCTGAACATAATACTACACAAACATTAGATGTTGCCATGGTTTAATTGCACATAACATGTAAACATTCACAGTGCAGGGAGGAAAAAGTATGTGAACCTTTGGACTTAATAACTGGTTGACCCTCCTTTGGCAGCAATAACCTCAACCAAACGTTTCCTGTAGTTGCAGATCAGACCTGCACAACGATCTGGAGTCATTTTGGACCACTCCTCTTCACAAAACTGTTTCAGTGTAGCAATATTCTTGGGATGTCTGGTGTGAATTGCTCTCTTAAGGTCATGCCACAGCATTTCAATGGGGTTGAGGTCAGGACTCTGTTGCAGCCATTGTTTTGTTGAATGACTTGTATGCTTTGGGTCATTGTCCTGTTGCATCACCCATCCTCTGCGGAGCTTCAGTTGGCGGACAGATGGTCGTACGTTTTCCTGCAAAATGTCTTGATAAACTGTGGAATTCATTTTCCCATCAATGACAACAATCCGTCCAGGCCCTGAGGCAGCAAAGCAGCCCCAAACCATGATTTTCCTCCGCCATGTTTCACAGTGGGGATGAGGTTTTGATGTTGGTGTGCTGGGCCTTTTTTTCTCCACACATAGTGTTGTGTGTTCTTCCCAAACAACTCAATCTTGGTTTCATCTGTCCACAGTATATTTGCCAGTAGTGCTGTGGAACATCCAGGTGCTCTTTTGCAAACTTCAAACGTGCTGCAATCTTCTTTTTGGACAGCAATGGCTTCCTCCGTGGTGTCCTCCCATGTACTCCATTCTTGTTTAATGTTTTCCTTATTGTAGATGTGTCAACAAAAATGTTAGCATGTGCCAGAGATTTCTGTAGGTCTTTAGCTGACACTCTGGGTTTCTTCTTTACCTCATGCAGCATTCTGCGCTGTGCTCTTGCAGTCATTTTTACAGGACGACCATGCCTAGGGAGAGTAGCAACAGTGCTAAACTTTCTCCATTTGTAGACAGTCTGTCTTACCGTGGACACAGGAACATCAAGGCTTTTGGAGATACTTTTGTAACTCTTTCCAGCTTCATGCAAGTCAGCAATTCTTGATCGTAGGTCTTCTGAGAGCTCTTTTCTGCGAGGCATGGTTCACGTCAGACAATGCTTCTTGAAACCAGTAAACCCAAAACAGGTGTGTGTTTTTTAAGGGCAGGACAGCTGTCAGCAACACATCCAATATCATCACACTGATTGGAGTCAAGGTTGGCTCACTCCTGGCTCCAATTAGCTCTGGGAGAAGTCATTAAGCTAGGGCCTCACATACTTTTTCCTCCCTGCACTGTGAATGTTTACATGTTATGTGCAATTAACTAGTTGCCGACCGCAGTTAGCCGAATGACGGCTGCACTGCGGCCGGCCAGTTCTGGGTGGACGTCATATGACGTCCTCCCAGAACGTGCTCTCCTGCGCGCCCCAGGGGGCGCGCACCCGGCGATCTCCGTGATCGCTGTGTCCTACGGACACAGCTGATCACGTGATGCGGTAAAAGGCCAATCACAGCAGCCTTTTACCACGTGATCAGCGGTGTCCAATGACACGCTGATCACAGGGAAATGCAAGTGCCGGTTCTCGGCTGCACTTTCCTCACGCTGTCAGATCGTGAGGAAAGTACTGCCAAGAACCGGCAGTTGTCAGAGCGAGGATCGGCACCGATCATCAGGGCACTGATGATCAGTGCCCTGATGATCGGTGCCCAGCAGTGCCACCCATAAATTCCACCCACCTGTGCCCAGCAGTGTGCCCACTAGCTCCACCCACCTGTGCCCAGCAGATCACCCACCTGTGCCCAGCAGTGCACCCACCTGTGCCACTCTGCAGTGTCACACACCTGTGCCCAGAAGTGTCACCTACCTGTGCCCAGCAGTGCCACCTACCTGTGCCCACCAGTGCCACCCACCTGTGCCCACCCACCAGTGCCACCCACCAGTGCTGCCAGTCAGTGCCCAGCGGTTGTGCCAGTCAGTGCCGCCAGTCAGTGCCCAGCAGTGATGCCAGTCAGTGCCGTCTATCAGTACCCATAATCAGTGTCACCTATCAGTGCCGCATATTAGTGCCGCCTATCCGTGCCACCTCATTAGTACTGCCTATCAATGCCCTTTAGTGCTGCCTATCAGTGCCGCCTATCAGTGCTGCCTCATCAACGCACACCAGTGAAGGAGAAAAATTACCTGTTTGAAAAATTTTATAATAGAAACAAAGAAACTTTTTTTTTTTTCAAATTTTTTGCACTTTTTTTATTTATAGCGCAAAAAGTAAAGCGCCCAGCGGGGAGTAAATACCACCAAAAGAAAGCTCTATTTGTGAGAAAAAAATGATCAAAATTTCATATGGGTACAATGTTGCATGACCGCGCAATTGTCAATCAAAGTGCGGCAGCGCTGAAAGCTGAAAATTGGCCTGGTAAATAAGGGGGTATAAGTGCCTGGTAGGCAAGTGGTTAAACCATGGCAACATCTAATGTTTGTGTAGTATTATGTTCAGCAGACTGTGTTCTTCTATTGTTGTGACTTAGATGATGTTCAGAGCACATTTTATGCCCAATTCATGCAAAACTCCACGTAATCCCAAGGGGTTCACATACTTTTTCTTGCAACTGTATATAAATGTATGTATTGAAATATATTTTGAAATACATAGAATATGTCCAAAATTGTAGCATTTCAAATATATTTTTCTTCCATGTGGAAATGAATGACACAATGGAGTCTTTGTAGAACAGGAGGTGGTCACATGTCCCATTCAAGGCCACGAATATGGCGATATCGGTGCTAGAAACTGGTGGTTCTGGATGCAGAGGAGGCCAGAAGGTGTTTAGAAACAACTTGCACTATCTGAAATGAGGAATAATCCTCTGATTTTGGTGTTGATGATAACATGAGAAATGTGGATATCTTCTATAAATGAAGGCAAACCTCAATCCTGCTGTTCTAACAAAAAGAACATTATTGCTTAGAAGAGACAACTATGAGATCAGCATTGCTATTCCAATCTTCATTACTCAAAACTCTGCAATTAACCGCTTCCCTCCCACCATCCATTCATATATACGGCCTGGTATGGTGGAGGCTACAGCCAGGATCCCAGTGTCACTTGTTACTGCTGGCGATTCTCTTTCATGTAAAAGTAATCCAAGCGGCTAAGCAGCTGCTGGATATTTACCGGTGCGGGAAGGGGTTCCTGTCCTCCTCCTGATGCTACCTTTGCCGGGCTATCCCAAGCGATCAGGGAGCCCAGTATGAATGCGACCAGCGGCATCCAGCACTGACAACACAGTGAGAGGAACTGATATTGTTCCTCCCACTGTGTGATTCAGAAATTGAAAGCAATGCTGCTGTAGTCACCTCTGGTTTTGGCTTTTTGTTTACTGGCCAGTGAAGCAGCCGATCAGACCGATCTGTGTTTGATCAATTGTATTGGAGGCCAGAGGTGAGGTCTGGGGTCAAATAGATCTCAGATATCTCCATAAAGAGGACCTGTCACAGCCTATTGTTGTCACAATATTGTTTATGTAAAGCGCTGCGTAAATTGACGGCGCTATAGAAGTACCTGAAATAAATAAATCACTTTTATTCCTGTCAGAAGGACAGGAATAAAAGTGATTTATTTATTTCAGGTACTTCTATAGCGCCGTCAATTTCGCCAGCGCTTTATATATATATTGTACAATCACATCAGTCCCTGCCCCCGAGGAGCGTACAATCTAAGGTCCCTAACTCACATTCATACATACACATACTAGGGACCATTTAGACAGGAGCCGATTAACCTACCAGCATGTCTTTGGAGGGTGGGAGGAAACCGGAGTACCCGGAGGAAACCCTACACAGGCACAGGGTGAACATGCAAACTCCAGGCAGGTGGTGCCGTGGTTGGGATTCGAACCAACGACTCGCGTACTGCCAGGGGAAGTGTCAACCATTTAGCCACTGTGCTGCCCATGATAGATTTAAAAAATAAAGAAATGGCATAAAGATATTAAATAAATAATTAAAAAAATTAAAAGTGCCCCCGTGTTCATGCGCAAAGGTGAATGCATGCGATGGTCCTTCACACACGTGTAAGAAGAAATAAATAGTGAATTTTAGTGAACACAAAGACAATATAATTCCAAACTGCCTCCCGCCCCCCATATTAGGTAATGACAGGCGCAAGGCGGCTCTCTCGTTCTGGGAGAAAGTCATATGACGCCCTCCCATTCTAACTGCGCATGCGCGGCTCTGGGAGTGCGCAGCGCGGCGATTGGTGTTGCGCTGTGTCCCTCAGACACAGCAGATCACGATCAATGGAAAGTGCTGAAGACATCGGCTCGGTCATGTGATCAGCTGTGTCCAATCACAGCTGATCACATGTAAACAGGGAAATGCCGGTTATCGGCATTTCTCTCCCCACGAGTTGTCACACTGACAGAGGAGAGCCGGTAATCGGCATTACTCAGAGGGAACATCTACACTGATCATCAGGGCACTGATGATCTGTGTAATCCCAGCAGTGCCACCTGTCAGTGTCCATCACTGCCAGCTGTCAGTGCCCATCAGTGCCACATATCAGTGCCCATCTGAGCTGCCTTTCAGTGCCACCTATAAATACCAGTCAGTGCCACCTATCAGTGCTGCCAGTCAGTGCCACCTATCAGTGCCAGTCAGTGCCACCTATCAGTGCCCATCAGTGCTGCCTATCAGTGCCGTCTAACAGTGCCAGTCAGTGCCACCTATCAGTGCTGCCTATCAGTGCCATATATGAGTGCTGCCTTTCAGTGCCCATCAGTGATGCCTGTCAATGCCCATTAGTGGCACCTACCAGTGCTTCCTCATCAGTGCCGCCTATCAGTGCCCATCACTGCAGCCTCATTACCGCACATCAGTGAAGGAGAAAAATCACTTATTTACAAAATTTTATAACAGAAACTAAGAATTTTTTTAAAAAATTTTCAGTTGTTTTTGGTTTGTTTAGCAAAAAATAAAAAAAACCCAGAGGTGATTAAATACCACCAAAAGAAAGCTCTATGTGTCACAAAAAAAATGATAAAAATTTCATATGGGTACAGTGTTGCATGACCGCGCAATTGTCATTCACAGTGTGACAGTGCTGAAAGCTTGGGGTGTTTAATGATTTCCTGAAGGGCAATTTCATACCCGTATTTGACCACAGGAGGGAGCCAGAGAGTAGAAGAATTATACTTTGGCGCCATTCTGTGGTCAAGTTCGAGATAACAGCGCTCATTGGGAAATTCAATTCTCTGGCGCCATCCTGTGGGCAAATTCGGGAATAACATTGCATTGCATTCAGCTCCCTAGCTCCATCCATTCAGCCAGTGCAAGGTACTTTTTTTTTTTTTTTTTTTTTATTTCTAATTCCTGGAGTTGGGCTTTAATATTACAAAATGGAAAAATTATCTTTAGAATAATTTTGCTAAAATCTTTATTTTTCAATTAAATAATACAGGGTGCACCATGAGGTTTTTTTTTAACAGGAAACCAGCATTAAATGTTGACTTTATGTCCTTATATTGCTTTTTGAGCAGCATAGGCAGGGCTGTGGATAAGGGGGGTACCTCCAGTCCTCCTGTACGGGGCCCAGGCCACCAGAGGGGCCCAGACAGCTGGGTGAATCAGATTTGGGCAGGGAGGGTGATCGTCATGGCAGGGGGGGGCAATTACTGGAACCGATCCCCCATATGGCTTTCTCTGCAACAGCTGAAAGCTGGCTTCTTCTCCTCTCCCTCCCGCTGGTCTTCAGCTGCTGCAGAGAGAGCCATACAGGGGATCGGTTCCAGTAATTGCCCCCCCCCTCCCCCCCAGCACGTATCACCCTCACTGTGCACCATACATTTCCCTGCTGCCCAGGCCCCCCCCCCCCCCGTGTGCCCCCCACCCCTCAGGTTCTGCTGGCTTCTCTCCTCTCCTTCCCACTGGCAGCTTCAATCACACAATAGGGACCTTCATGATTTAGGGTCCAGAAAATATGCCACATTTACTTGCTGCTTTCTTTCCTGAATGAACACAATGATTAATCTGTACTGATCACTCACTGTGTTCATTCATAACTGAAGCATAGTAAACGGTTTTGTTTTGTTTTTTTGGGGGGGGGGTGGCATCAGGTTTACTGTATGGGGCCCCGTGGTTTATGAAAGCAGCCCTGAGCACAGGACATAGTCAGCTATTCGTGTTGTATGAGCTCTAGCTAGGGGCATTGCACAGACCCGCGAGACACAAATGATATGACATTGCACGCAGCAATGTCACCACTCTGAACGTAAGATATATATATAAATATAAATAAATACAAAAATAAATAATAATAATATATATATATATACTGTATATATGTGTGTGTATATACAGTCAGGTCCATAAATATTGGGACATGGACACAATTCTAACATTTTTGGCTCTATACACCACCACAATGGATTTGAAATTAAACTAACAAGATGTGCTTTAACTGCAGACTGTCAGCTTTAATTTGAGGGTATTTACATCCAAATCAGGTGAATGGTGTAGGAATTACAACAGTTTGTATATGTGCCTCCCACTTGTTAAGGGACCAAAAGTAATGGGACAATTGGCTTCTCAGCTGTTCCATGGCCAGGTGTGTGTTATTCCCTCATTATCCCAATTACAATGAGCAGATAAAAGGTCCAGAGTTCATTTCAAGTGTGCTATTTGCATTTGGAATCTGTTGCTGTCAACTCTCAAGATGAGATCCAAAGAGCTCTCACTATCAGTGAAGCCATCATTAGGCTGAAAAAACAAAACAACCCATCAGAGAGATAGCAAAAACATTAGGCGTGGCCAAAACAACTGTTTGGAACATTCTTAAAAAGAAGGAACGCACCGGTGAGCTCAGCAACACCAAAAGACCTGGAAGACCACAGAAAACAACTGTGGTGGATGACCGAAGAATTCTTTCCCTGGTGAAGAAAACACCCTTCACAACAGTTGGCCGGATCAAGAACACCCTCCAGGAGGTAGGTGTATGTGTGTCAAAGTCACCAATCAAGAGAAGACTTCACCAGAGTGAATACAGAGGGTTCACCACAAGATGGAAACCATTGGTGAGCCTCAAAAACAGGAAGGCCAGATTAGAGTTTGCCAAACGACATGTAAAAAAGCCTTCACAGTTCTGGAACAACATCCTATGGACAGATGAGACCGACATCAACTTGTACCAGAGTGATGGGAAGAGAAGAGTATGGAGAAGGAACTGCTCATGATCCTAAGCATACCACCTCATCAGTGAAGCATGGTGGTGGTAGTGTCATGGCGTGGGCATGTATGGCTGCCAATGGAACTGCTTCTCTTGTATTTATTGATGATGTGACTGCTGACAGAAGCAGCCGGATGAATTGTGAAGTGTTTCGGGAATATTATCTGCTCATATTCAGCCAAATGCTTCACAACTCATTGGACGCTTCACAGTGCAGATGGACAATGACCCAAAGCAGACTGCAAAAGCAACCAAAGAGTTTTTTAAGGGAAAGAAGTGGAATGTTCTGCAATGGCCAAGTCAATCACCTGACCTGAATCCGATTGAGCATTTCACTTGTTGAAGACAAAACTGAAGGGAAAATGCCCCAAGAACAAGCAGGAACTGAAGACAGTTGCAGTAGAGGCCTGGCAGAGCATCACCAGGGATGAAACCCAGCGTCTGGTGATGTCTATGCGTTCCACACTTCAGGCTGTAATTGACTGCAAAGGATTTGCAACCAAGTATTAAAAAGTGAAAGTTTGATTTATGATTATTATTCTGTCCCATTACTTTTGGTCTCTTAACAAGTGGGAGGCACATATGCAAACTGTTGTAATTCCTACACCGTTCACCTGATTTGGATGTAAATAAACTCAAATTAAAGCTGACAGTCTGCAGTTAAAGCATATCTTGTTCGTTTCATTTCAAATCCATTGTGGTGGTGTATAGAGCCAAAAATGTTAGAATTGTGTCAATGTCCCAATATTTATGGACCTGACTGTATATATAAATATATAACTGGGTGGGTTATACCTTCCAAATGGAAAAAAAAACTAAATGAGGAAATCTCCCACCATCCCTGCCAAAATAAAATATCACCCATGTATGCAGAGTGTGCGGGGAGCCCCATATGGAAGAAAAATATATTTGAAAAACATTTTAAAAATATTCTTCTCAAATATATTGCCAAATATTTGAAATGCTATCAGTTTTGGACATATTAAAAAAAAATCTGTAGAATATATTTATATTTAAAAACATTTTTTTTTAAATATATTTTTTTAAATATATTCTTCAGATTTTTTTTAAAATATAAAAATGTAAGTAATTTTAACACATATTTTTACGTATATTTGTAAATGCATTCCAAAAATGTAGATTTGTATTTTTAAATAAATACAGTATATTTGAAATGTATTTTTAAAAATATTTTTCATATATTTTGTAATAAAAACGCATTTAAACATGCAGTGTGTGTATATATATATATATTGAATATGGCCAAAATTGTAGCATTTCCAATATATTTTTCTTCCATGTGGGACACGGGCCCCAAGGGAAGGGAGAGCTCTGTGCCTTGCCACACTCTGCCCACATGGAGTAAAAAAAAAAAAAGAATCCATTGTAACATTTTCCTGGGACTTTTTTCCTGTTTTTACACAGAGATGGCAGCCGTCCGCATTTGCCGATGCTTATAGATCCAGCTTCTGCCCACAGCCACTGGAAGTGCCTGGAGGAGTGATATCTGCCTTGACTTGCTGAATTGATCCAGAGGGCTGGGCTGTGCAGACAGGGAGAGAGGTGCAACTGGCTGCTGAGAGCAGGGCCCTGGATAAGGGGGTACCACCAGTCTTCCTGTACGGGGCCCAGGCCATCAGAGGGGCCCAGACAGCTGGGTGAATTGGATAAGCGCAGGGAGAGTGATCGGCGCGGGGGGGGGGGCAATTACTGGAACCGATCCCCTGTATGGCTCTTCTCTGCAGCAGCTGAAAGCCAGTGAGAGGGAAGAAGCCAACTCTCAGCTGCTGAGGAGAGGGCCATACAGGGGACACAGTTACAGTAATTACCCCCCCCCCGCCCCGATTCATCCATCATCCTCCCTGTACAACATACATGTCCCCCTGCTGCCCCCACCCCTGTGATGTTTCCGGCTTCCATCCTCTCCTTCCCATCAGCTGCATACAATAGGATCCTTCAGGATGGAGAGTGGGGGAAGGGTCTGGTAATTTTATGTCACATTTACCAGCCCCTTCCCTCTCCCGAATGAACACAATGAATGGTTAGTATCAGTCAATCACTGTGTTCATTCATCATTGACGCGTAGTAAACTGTGTTTTTATGGGGGGGGGCTTTTCAGGTTGGCTGTAGGGGGGCCCCATGGTTTGGGGGGCCCTGTCAGGTTGGCTGTATGGGGTCCTGTGGTTTGGGGGTGCCCTGTCAGGTTGGCTCTATGGGGCCACGTGGTTTGGGGGGGCCCTGTCAGGTTTGCTGTAGGGGACCCCGTAGTTTGGGGGAGGCCCTGTCAGGTTGGCTGTAGGGGACCCCGTGGTTTGGGGGGGGCCTGTCAGGTTGGCTGTAGGGGACCCCGTGGTTTGGGGGAGGCCCTGTCAGGCTGGCTGTATGGGACCCTGTGGTTTGGGTGGGCCCTGTCAGGCTGGCTGTATGGGACCCGGTGGTTTGGGGGGGTCCTGTCAGGTTGGCTGTATGGGACCCCGTGGTTTGGGGGGCCCTGTCAGGTTGGCTGTATGGGGCCATGTGGTTTGGGGGGCCCCTGTCAGGTTGGCTGTATGGGGCCATGTGGTTTGGGGGGGCCCTGTCAGGTTGGCTGTATGGGGCCCCCGTGGTTTGGGGGGGCCCTGTCAGGTTGGCTGTATAGGGCCCCTTAGTTTCTAACAGTGGCCCTGGCTGAGCTGCCAGTGTTTTTGGTAAGAGTCAGGTTATCTGTTGGGGAGGGGGCACAGGCTGCAGTATTAATACTGAGCTGACAACAGGACAGGAGTGAAGTCAGACCTATTTTCTCAGGTCATTGCACATTTGTTTCTGCAATCTGGTGTCTAATTTTCATAGTGAGCTCCTACGGTTGCCTTCTCCACCCCGGTGTGCTGGTGCTATGTGCCTGAGCAGCCAGTCATTGAGTACCATCACTGCCAGCTGGGAGGAAAGAAAACGGGTCGCACGCTTCCCCATACCCAAAAGTACCTGTTGGTTCTCTTTATACCTGGCGAAGAATGGAGTACCAGGAGAGACTGCTGCCCCCCCATAATAATGCGTCCTGATGAGCCATTCATGCAGTGTGTCCTGCTGCTCCTTCTATGTCCACGCTCGGCTCACGTCCTGAATTTGGCCGTGGAGCGTTTCTTGAACAGGTACCCAGGCTTACAAGATCTTCTGAGGCAGGCCAGAAAAGTCCGTGGCCATTTCCGGTGGTCATACGTGGACATTCAACGGGAATTCAACCTGCCCACCAACCGCCTCTTTTACGACATGCCCACCAGGTGGAACTTAACATTGGCCATGCTGAAGGGGACTGGAGCACGCAGCAGAGGGCCATCAATGAGTACCTTTGTGAATATGGCACAAGGACAGGCTCAGGGGCCGCACATGGAAGAAAAATATATTTGAAATATTAAATTTAAAAAAATATTCTCCCCAAATATATTGAAATACATTAATCAAATCTATTGATATTAATCAAATATTCAATATATTTGATTTAATATTCAATATTAATCCAATATATTAATATATTTGAAATAGCACAATTTTGGCCGTATTCAATATATTTCAATATATACAGTATATATACAGGGGGGCAAAAAAGTGTTTAGTCAGCCACCAATTGTACAAGTTCTCCCACTTACAAAGATGAGAGAGGCCTGTAATTGGCATCATAGGTAGACCTCAACTATGAGAGACAAAATGGGAGAAAAAAAATCCAGACAATCACATTGGCTGATCTGGAAAGAATTTATTTGCAAATTATGGTGGAAAATAAGTATTTGGTCACCTACAAACAAGCAAGATATCTGGCTCTCACAGACCTGTACCTTCTTCTTTAAGAGGCTCCTCTGTCCTGCACTCATTACCTGTATCAATGGCACCTGTTTGAGGTTGTGGACAGGTGTCTTTTATACTGATAACAAGTTCAAACAGTCACACTCCAAACTCCACTATGGTGAAGACCAAAGAGCTGTCGAAGGACACCAGAAACAAAATCGTAGACCTGCACCAGGCTGGGAAGACTGAATCTGCAATAGGCAAGCAGCTTGGTGTGAACAAATCAACTGTGGGAGCAATAATTAGAAAATGGAAGACATACAAGACCACTGATAATCTCCCTCCATCTGGGGCTCCACGTAAGACCTCACCCCGTGGGGTCAAAATGATCACAAGAACGGTGAGCAAAAATCCCAGGACCACATAGGGGGACCTAGTGAATGATCTGCAGAGAGCTGGGACCAACGTAACAAAGGCTACCATCAGTAACACACTACGCCGCCAGGGACTCAGATCCTGCAGTGCCAGACGTGTCCCCCTGCTTAAGCCAGTACATGTCCGGGCCCATCTGAAGTTTGCTAGAGAGCATTTGGATGATCCAGAAGAGGATTGGCAGAATGTCATATGGTCAGATGAAACCAAAATAGAACTGTTTGGTAGAAATACAACTCGTCATGTTTGGAGGAGAGAGAATGCTGAGTTGCATCCAAAGAACACCATACCTACTGTGAAGCATGGGGGTGGAAACATCATGCTTTGGGGCTGTTTCTCCGCAAAGGGACCAGGACGACTGATCCATGTACAGGACAGAATGAATGGGGCCATGTATCGTGAGGTTTTGAGTGCAAACCTCCTTCCATCAGCAAGGGCATTGAAGATTAAACAAGGCTGGGTCTTCCAACATGACAATGATCCCAAACATATCGCCCGGGCAACGAAGGAGTGGCTTTGTAAGAAGCATTTCAAGGTCCTGGAGTGGCCTAGCCAGTCTCCAGATCTCAACCCCATAGAAAACCTTTGGAGGGAGTTGAAAGTCCGTGTTGCCCAGCGACAGCCTCAAAACATCACTGCTCTAGAGGAGATCTGCATGGAGGATGGGCCAACATACCAGCAACAGTGTGTGCCAACCTTGTGAAGACTTACAGGAAACGTCTGACCTCTGTCATTGCCAACACAGGATATATAACAAAGTATTGAGATTAACTTTTGATATTGACCAAATACTTATTTTCCACCATAATTTGCAGATAAATTCTTTCCAAATCAGCCAATGTGATTGTCTGGATTTGTTTTCTCATTTTGTCTGTTATAGTTGAGGTCTACCTATGATGCCAATTACAGGTCTCTCTCATCTTTGTAAGTGGGAGAACTTGCACAATTGGTGGCTGAATAAATACTTTTTTGCCCCACTGTATGTATACTGCATGCTGAAATGCGTTTTTTTTATATATTACAAAATATATGAAAAGCATTTTGAAAAAAAAATTTTTTTTTTAAATATATTCTTCAGATTTTTTTTTAACATATAGAAAAGTAATTTTAACAGATATTTTTACATATAGTTGTAGATGCATTCCAAAAATGTAGTTTAAATGTATTTGTAAAGACATACAGTATATTTGAAAATGTATTTTTAAAAATATTTTTCATATATTTTCTAATAAAAATGCATTTCAACATACAGTGTATATATATATATGTGTGTGTGTGTACAGTTGCAAGAAAAAGTATGTGAACCCCTTGGGATTACGTGGAGTTTTGCATGAATTGGGCATAAAATGTGCTCTGAACGTCATCTAAGTCACAACAATAGAAGAACACAGTCTGCTGAACATAATACTACACAAACATTAGATGTTGCCATGGTTTAATTGCACATAACATGTAAACATTCACAGTGCAGGGAGGAAAAAGTATGTGAACCTTTGGACTTAATAACTGGTTGACCCTCCTTTGGCAGCAATAACCTCAACCAAACGTTTCCTGTAGTTGCAGATCAGACCTGCACAACGATCTGGAGTCATTTTGGACCACTCCTCTTCACAAAACTGTTTCAGTGTAGCAATATTCTTGGGATGTCTGGTGTGAATCGCTCTCTTAAGGTCATGCCACAGCATTTCAATGGGGTTGAGGTCAGGACTCTGACTGGGCCACTCCGGAAGGCGTATTCTGTGCTGTTGCAGCCATTGTTTTGTTGAATGACTTGTATGCTTTGGGTCATTGTCCTGTTGCATCACCCATCCTCTGCGGAGCTTCAGTTGGCGGACAGATGGTCGTACGTTTTCCTGCAAAATGTCTTGATAAACTCTGGAATTCATTTTCCCATCAATGACAACAATCCGTCCAGGCCCTGAGGCAGCAAAGCAGCCCCAAACCATGATGCTCCCTCCGCCATGTTTCACAGTGGGGATGAGGTTTTGATGTTGGTGTGCTGGGCCTTTTTTTCTCCACACATAGTGTTGTGTGTTCTTCCCAAACAACTCAATCTTGGTTTCATCTGTCCACAGTATATTTTGCCAGTAGTGCTGTGGAACATCCAGGTGCTCTTTTGCAAACTTCAAACGTGCTGCAATATTCTTTTTGGACAGCAATGGCTTCCTCCGTGGTGTCCTCCCATGTACTCCATTCTTGTTTAATGTTTTCCTTATTGTAGATGTGTCAACAAAAATGTTAGCATGTGCCAGAGATTTCTGTAGGTCTTTAGCTGACACTCTGGGATTCTTCTTTACCTCATGCAGCATTCTGCGCTGTGCTCTTGCAGTCATTTTTACAGGACGACCCCGCCTAGGGAGAGTAGCAACAGTGCTGAAATTTCTCCATTTGTAGACAGTCTGTCTTACCGTGGACACATGAACATCAAGGCTTTTGGAGATACTTTTGTAACCCTTTCCAGCTTCATGCAAGTCAACAATTCTTGATCGTAGGTCTTCTGAGAGCTCTTTTCTGCGAGGCATGGTTCACATCAGACAGTGCTTCTTGAAACTAGTAAACCCAAAACAGGTGTGTGTTTTTTAAGGGCAGGACAGCTGTCGGGAACACATCCAATATCATCATACTGATTGGAGTCAAGGTTGGCTCACTCCTGGCTCCAATTAGCTCTGGGAGAAGTCATTAACCGCTTGCCGCCCTGCCACTGTGTATATACGTGTGCAGGGCGGCAGTGGAGCGCAAAACCACGTTTAAAAACGGGTTCCGCGCTCCCGACACTTTCGCCGGCAGGGGGCGCGCGCGCGCGCTCCCGCCGACCCGCGGGTGACACTATTTGATCCAGGAGGGATCAATCATTAGATTTCAGCCAGTGATTTCTGGCTGAAATCACATGATCGGTCCCTGTCCTATCCTGTCCTGTGTTGACATACACAGGGCAGGATATGATGTCATTCTTCTCTGCCTGGACACATTCCGTTCCAGACAGAGAAGAAGACATCCAAAAAGTGAGTACACAAGCACTACACTACAGTTAGAACACTCTAGGACACATTTAACCCCCTGATCGCCCCCCCCCCCTCCAGTTAACCCTTCACTGCCCTGTCACCAGTGTTACTGATCAGTGAAGCGATTTTTACTGATCAGTGTCGCTGGCGACTTTCGATAGAGTTAGCGCCCCTCC